>NC_090280.1:33991584-34189084 GCF_037392515.1 Haliotis asinina
TTTGGTAGTTTTTGAATTCTGAATAAAATATTTTTTATGTTTCCATACCAACAAGTTTTTCTTCAGCCAAAAGAGACAGTTGTGTTCCTTTTTGGAGCAGAAGTTAAAAACCTTTCAGTACTCTCCTGGGTTCCACTCTGCCATATACACCCCAAAACATCATAACTGGTAGACATCTTCATGAAGAGTATTTTGCCATTGTGGGGGTATTGATGACATTTTCTCTTTGTTTCACATTAAAATGAATAAATTCATGGTGTGAATTGTAAAGATTGGCAGATGATCATACAGATCAAATCTAACAGTAATATATTTTCGTTTGTCAGTTTTATAGTTTGGTTGTTGTTGCAGAGGTTCCAAGGATTTCTGATCTTGCAACAAGCAGTGACACGACTGTGAAGGAGGGTGACAGTGTTATGATGAGATGCAATGCAACTGGACGCCCCTTCCCCATTGTCTCCTGGAGTCGGATGGCTGGAGAGCTCCTGCCTAGTGGTGGACAGGAGCTACAGGTGGGACAATCTCAATTTCAGTTACGCTCACCGTGTATGCCCAGACGCAGAAAACCTGTGTACCTGAGACACAAATTATCTCAAATACGTAGTGGATATAAAAACTTGCATCATTGTTGATGCGGTGCTACTGGGCCCTAGGTTCAGAAAATCTAACTAACAACTTACTTAGTTTATTGTTTGCCAGTTGATTAATTACCGACCTGCTTCACCTATTTTTGTTATTAAACAATCACAGTTGATGTCTTGATGAAGGTTCTGTACTGAAGTGGACTCCCAAAAACATGCCCATGACTCCCTCTCATGACACCGTGTGTCATGATGACTCTTAAATTTTCACGTCTAGGGCAAACACTGCACAGAGTCTGTATAGACTGCTCAGAATTCTCACAGCAGCCAATCAGCTGAGCCACATTTGCAACCAAGCTTGCCAATGTGAACAAAGAACGGCTGCAGCTGCCAAGGTTTGTTCACAGTGCAGCTCAGACAAATTGGCAGGTCTGAAACTATTGAAAAATAATTATGCACGAGCTCCTTCTACTTCCTTCAGGGTAGTTTTGTGTCATTTGTGTTTAGTTTAATTGATTAGATAATCTGAGAAGTGAAAGTGAGTTGTGATTGGTACGACAGTTGTAACAATATTTCAATAAGTATTTTACAAAACAAAAACTTTTTTTTGTCTTGTGAGAGCACCCCCACAGGACCCTTCCTGGGCCCACAACAGGGTAGAGCAGGTAACTCTCGCTGTCTGCCTCGTACCTCACTTTTCATACTGTCATCGTTGAGGACAGTCGTCCATTCCCAGCTCTCTACAGATAAGCTAAGCTTACGAAAGTGAAGTAGAAAATAAGTGAGTTAGCACCCAACTTTGTATGTATGGTTCCTTTTTTAACGCACGGACGCTATCAGGAATCAGTCTTTTTTATTCATGAATTGTTGTAACTTTGCGTGGTGCCCGTTGCTTCCAGCCATGTGGTCGGTAAGATGGCGGACGGCACGTTCCTCGTGGTTGATTTTTCCAGCCTGGTCAAGACTTTAGGCATGGATAAGGAGTACTACGGGATTATAATATCTAACATGCTTACTTTTAAGTCATTATATGTAAAAAGTGAGTTGTCTTTTAATTGTTGTTGAGTGATGTGCTAGTTACTTAAACATGTTAAATATTGTATCCTTTATGGCTTCTCAAGTTATGCACATGTGTCTGCTGTCTATACAATATAGGTGTAATAGCTTTAATTCTTTAACAGTTAAATACCGCTCGTGCGTACTATTGTTTCTGTTGAATATTCAAGTGCATTTGATGGATCAACAGGACCAGTGAAGGTCCCGGAGTAGAATATGCCTTCAGCAACCCATGCTTGCCATAAAAGGCGACTATGCTTGTCGTAAGAGACGACAAACGGAATCGGGTGGTCAGGCTTGCTGACTTGGTTCCCATTTGGGCAGATCAATGCTCATTTTGTTGATCAATGGAGATTTTGTTTTGTAAAATATCATTTAAATATTGTTACAACTGTCGTAGGCATTTAAAATGGACATTTTTATGCTATATACGTACCTTAAGGAGGACATTCTTCAAAGAATTCATAACCTCTACAGGTTTGTATAAGTTTTAGGGACATAATACACGTTAACCACTGGGTTTCATCTGGCACACTCTGACACGTGAAAATTAAGTCAGTGAGCTTGACCACCTGATCCCAGTATTTTCTCTAACGACAGGTGGTGGTGTCGTCTAGTTGTTAAGTCATCTGCTCCTCACTCCAAAGACTCAGGTTCCATTCCCAACATGGGTACAATGTGTGAGGCCCATTTAAGGTGCCCCCTGCAGTGATATTGCTGGGATACTGCTAAAGTGGTGTAAAACTAGACTCACTCAAACCTCTCATGTCAGAATCTCTTTTGTTCCAGGATAATTACCTGAGGATCCCGAGTGCCAGGGCTGAGCATGCTGGCATCTACAAATGCACTTCTAAGAACTTTGCAGGCCAGGACTACAGGAACATCTATCTGCAGGTGAAATGTAAGTAGGCCCCTTAATAATAAGAGCAGTAATAAGAGCCAAATATGCATTAACTTCATGAATTCACAACTTTTTATGCAATGCTTGAAGACCATTGTTACTAAATTTATGATTTGTCGGGGTGGGGCCGATGATGATTATTTTGGAGAAACGTGTACATGTGAATGATCCCTCCTAACCTTAATTTTCAACGTAATTTAACCTTTAATTTAACCTCTAGTGCATGTGAATAAAAATTATAGAGTGAACTGGAATGCATTTCAAGGGGTGTTAAATCTAATTCCTTCACTGACTTATTGTTTCCAGTTTCACCGCGTGTCATGGCACAGAGTCCCAGGGTTGGCCAGGCTCCTGGTTACTACAAAAGTTTAATCTGCATCGTCAAGGGCTACCCTGTTCCAACAACAGAGCAGGTGTCTTGGTCTCATTCGTTCAGCCCCATATACTCACAGGGGAGGTAAGTCTCACCGAGTCAACGCCATATACTCGCTGTGGGGTAAGTCTGACTGGGTCAGCCCATATACTCCCTGTGGGGTAAGTCTGACTGGGTCAGTCCCTTATACTCCCTGTGTAGTAAGTCTCACAGGGTCAGCCCTTTATACTCCCTGTGGGGTAAGTCTCACAGGGTCAGCCCCTTACGCTCCCTGTGGGGTAAGTCTCACTGGGTCAGCCCCTTACACTCCCTGTGGGGTAAGTCTCACAGGGTCAGCCCCTTACACTCCCTGTGGGGTAAGTCTCACTGGGTCAGCCCCTTACGCTCCCTGTGTAGTAAGTCTCACAGGGTCAGCCCCTTACACTCCCTGTGGGGTAAGTCTCACAGGGTCAGCCCCTTACACTCCCTGTGGGGTAAGTCTCACTGGGTCAACAACATATACTTCCAGGGGAGGTAATCCACACTTGGTCATGCCCATGTACTTCCATGGTAGGTAATTCTCACTTGGTCAACCCTATATACTCCCAGGGAGTTGAGTCTCACTGGGTCGGCCCCATTTACTCCCTACCTGTGTGGATATCTCTACTATAACCTAAACAGAGGTATCAATTGTTGTTAGTGTGAACTCTAAAGGGATGTAAATTTTACCCTTCCACATTTTGATAATTTACAAGGCCTTCCTCTCGTCTTGTGAAACGGAACATTTGCAGTATGACAGGTTTGTTTAGCCTTACTGTTGTACATTATTAATGACTTGCCTACAAGTGTCATTAAACATGTCCATGTACCTTCAGATATGAGATCACGAACATACCTGGAGCCTACAACCGTATCACGAGCATCCTCACTATCAAAGGTGTGCAACCATCCGACTACGGAAATTTCAAGTGTGCTGCTACCAATGAACAGGGAGATGGAGAAACTACCATTGAGCTATATGGTGAGTTGATACATTTCTGTCTCCAGCCATAAGATGTGTGTGGTCTTGCACATAGATCTCAGGACACAAATCAGTTGAAGTTAAGCAATGCTGGTCGTGGAGAATCCTATGATGGGTGACAGCAGCTTGACTCCTGCGGGTCTCTAGTTCTTCGGTCCTGCGCCACAGTCAACCCATTGGAACTGATGGATCAGTGAAATTGTTTATCTTACCAAACATGCCAGTGTTAAGTTTGAACTGTTTGAAGCATGGCTATTGAATCATGACAAGGACTACCAGAATTAGGCAGTTGGCCGATACTGACAACAGCCGAAGTTGTCTCCCATCTATCGATATACATTCACAAAATATTGGTAATTTCTGTAGATCATATGTGATTCAATTATTCGAGATAAAGAATTACTAACACAAAGTACCACATGAATTCCCATAGTTTGGCATTCCAAGTGGGTAACATGGAAAATATTACTGGCTTGTACTGGCTTGAAAATGATGGAAGCATGATCAGAAAATGACATTTATGTGTGAGGTAAAATACACAGTGATATACATATAATGTACTTTATTTCCTCTAATAAGTGCAAAAGCGTTGGGTATGGAATTGTTGATAAAAATAAGCATCGGGGTGCTTATTAGAGGAAATATGGTATTCATATACAAGTGTGATGTCTGAATCTAATGCAATAATATTGTGTGTCTTGTTCTCTGCAGCATCTGATGAGCCCACACCGGACAGAACTGGAGTGATCAACAGTCGCTCATCTGCTCTGGTCATCAGCACCGGCACAGTACTGATGCTGCTCTTCACCTGCCTTCTCCATCGTCTGAACTTCTAAATGTAACAACTCTTCATTGGCTTGGGAACATGATGCTCTTCTGTGATCTTTTGATAAACCAGGCACGTACACATTGTAGTGCTGTTTTGAAACTTGTGCCAGATAACCAGATAACTTTGGTTTGACATTTAACATACCAGCAAATTTTCTTCAGAAAACGTAAGAGAAATCCAGATTTTGACAGTATCATCTGATATCACAGCTGTCTTTGTATGTTTTATGCCAGTGGAGACAATTGTCTTTTACCTTTTGTTTATAGACATATTCATGAATTGCCCTGTGGGTGACAGCTGTACACCCTGCTCCAGTGTCAGGGTTTGTGGTGTAGCAATACAGTATTATAGTACAACTCCTGTACTGTAACGCATATGATGCGCATTGACAACAGAATCTGCATCGCTAAATGCTTCAGGCCTACTTGTTTCTCTTTAAAATATGCCATCTTTGTTCTTCTGAAATTGGAAAACAAATAAGTGTTGTAATTTACTTGCAGAAAGAGAGAGAATATAGGTATATATAACAGGATACAACTTATATAGCTTGAGTATCATCAGGATATGGATGGTATCGTGTCCAACCATTGTGTCAGGTACTACACACGTAGATATATTACATAGCCTGCAGTGGTATGATACGATTCCTTTTAGTACTTCTGTTGCTTTCACACTTCAGACATCTTCAAAATAATGTTTGAAAATCATCAGAGGACATCACCATAGCCAATTATTGGTATACTGTTCAAAATGAACTAAAGCAACTGTTATCATTTGTTTCTGAATAAAGATAACTTGTTACATAATGCAATACATGGTTTGCCAGTCGATGTACTGTTTTCTGGGCCTTACTTTGGGATAAAATATTGTATCATTAGTAAACCCCTGAAATCATTATATTGCTACACTACCAGTCTTATACCATAACTGGATTTTAACAATTCAGTTCATAATTCTTTATCCATTTGCGCTTTTCATCACATGTGTAAATATGTAGTAATGGACTGTAAAGTTATCATAGCTAGGATGTTTTCATATTCTTAATTTTGCCAGTGGGATAGAAGAGAACTGGAAACGTGTGTGAATATCTTTTGACAATATTTATCAATAAATAGAGGTAAGTATTCTTGTAGTCACCATCAAGAGCTTCTTGCATACATATCACATTTGTTCCATTTGAGAACATTTCATCAGACAACGCCTTCAGAAACGTTTACGTTTATTCTTGTATTTGCCAAATACAACACAGTTTGGAGGCTTAAAGTAATTTGTATTTTAAGTATTTGTAGAAGGAAACAGATGGTCGCTCTTTGAATGATAAAGTTATATTAAAGTATGGTGCTGGTTTTAATTCATTTGGCCAAGTAAGTTATTAACAAATTTTGAATGTTTTGTTTTAGTCATTGTGTATAGTCCCTGATTGTTAGCAAGCATTTTAGTTTCATCTGACATAACAGGGTCAGATCCAGAGGAGGGTGAGAATATTTTTTCCTGTCGAGCATATCCCCTCTAACCTTTGGACTTAGTGATTTATGTGAATCCCCACTTCTTCCCATTCCTTGATGCACCCATGTGTAAATCTTGACTTAAGGTAGCTTGACATCGAGATATGTACGTAAGCTTTTCCAAATGTTTATTGTCATGAGGGTTATACAGAATTAGCATGTCATGTTCATATTTTGTATCTATATCTGTAGAGAAGTTTTTTAGCAGATATTGTAAGAATTGTTGTATCACCATGATTGGTGAAAGAATATATAGTTAAATAGTAATTGGCTCTTACAGTCTTGCCAAGTGATCAGAGTTGACATGACTTGTAGTAGAGAGTTATGTACCCTAGCTCTGCTAGGAGTTGCTTTTTCTGGATTATGATTCTTGGTCTACATTTAATGATGCATGTGGTATTTTCAGTTAAGTATTCTTGTAACATGAAATGCTTACAATTTTAAAATAATTCAAATTTACATATTTTAGTCATACGTTTTTATGTGGATGTGTTTTGGGGATATTAACATAACAATGTCAATATGTCAAAAAACAAAGTAAGCCCTTTTATCCATGTACATGAATTATTCTATGTAATAGTAAATGAGCTGATCGATAGTTTTGTGTGGAGACATATATGCACAGTACAGGTAATGACCTACCACAATTCAATGATGTACATACATTTAACATACTGATTAATCCATCTTCATCTGTATATAGCAAATCATGTAACCATGAGAATTCATTAAAATTAGAATGAGTTCTTTATATTTCCATGCAACATTAGCATTTTTCATTAAATATATTGGTTAAAAGGGACAAAATAGTAACTGATTTGCTTTTGGAACTATCCTGTATTTCGATAATGCTTTGTAGAAATGTTAGAGGAAGTCTAAAATTTCAGAAGTAAAATCAAGAATGTATTTGTTAAAGTTTTGAGCATACCACCTGAAACTTAATTGTAAAAGGGATGTTTTTTCCACTCCATAACAAATAACCCAAGCAGTTGTACCCACAGAGCTCTGAGTCAGACTGACTGTTTTTTTCAATCATCCCGTTATAACGGTTGATGTCAATCACATTCAGCATACTAATGTGATCTTAGATAACTCCTTCTTTCTTTAAACTGTGAAGGCGTCAGTTTGAAGGATAGAAATTTTCAGACTTTCCCTAAAGCAATACAAACATTTTTATGCTAATTTTTTCCTTACAAAATTAGAAGTATTTAAAACATTTGTGTACAAATTACACGAGAATGATCAAATTGTATTTCTGAGACTTGTCTTTGACACTGAATATATGAATATTCCTAGTGCCTTTAATAAATCTCAGACTTTTGCAGCTGATTTAATAAAATATCAACATTCCAGAAAATGTGTTAAGAAATGACATGTACATATTTTGATAATAAACCAATTTGTATTTTCTACTTACCTGTGGAGTTGTTTTCTATAAGTTAATTCATTGCTGCCAAATGGTGTATGTGGTGTCTAATGTCACACACTTAGTGTGATAGTGGTTTGTAACTAAAGGAGTACTGACCAGACAAGCCAGTGATTGATATCATGAGCAATCCATGTTTTGGGGTCATGATGACCGATCACCTGGCCTGACCATCATGTACAGTAATTTGCTCTTACATCCAGCAAAGGTTGGTGAGTATGGGTTTATTCAGAGTATCCTCCAATGTACGACACTCACTGTCTGTAAAGTATTTCTGAAACTTCCCATCATCATACACATGACTGGCATCACATGACAAACTGCCATAGTGAAATCACTTGGCTGACACAGGTCATTGGATCACATTTGCATAGATTGATGCTCATGATGTTGATCACTGGATCATCTGGTCCAGACTATTCTTTGCTGACTACTGCTATAGAGTTGGCATATTGCTGAGCATGGTTTTACACAACCAACCAATCAACCAACCACACTGAAATCAACACTTGAAACCATGTTCAGTAGATCTTGAGGAATCGAAAACATGCAGATCTGAGGTATGGAATCCCAGATGGTTAGAGGTTTCAGAGAGCATCAGTTCGGGAAAGAAGAAGCAGCTGTACACACATTAGCATGTACTTAGACATGCACCTTGTCATAAATATCGCACCACCCACTTTCACTAAGTAAAACTGTATCTTCAACCTTATAAAAATGGTGCTTAGACAAAGCACATCCAACTGTTCATATGACCTTCCGTCAGAGTTCAGTCTGAAAATTGACAACACAAGACCGAATTTGAGCACTAATTGAGGGTTTAGTTGTTGCAAACAAAAATCCCTGTAAAATAAGGTGAAATAAGTTTGGCTGCCGGGGTCGTTTAAGCAGACAACACAATTCACATTTCATTTATGTCACACACACTAGTAAGGTCCACAATAACTGTCTGGCATAGTAACTGCCTTACACTTGGATAAAATTAGCTACACACGTCTCGTGCTGGCCACCAGATGTCTTGATCATCCCAGTTGGGGGATCTACAGCCAGTCATCATACAATGCTTGCGTTAATTCCTGAAATCCTGATGGTTTCTATAGGAACCCCATAAAAAGTAGCAGACATACTTGATGAACAATATGAATGAATGGACATAAAACATAAGATGGAACTGCTTTTGTTTTTTTGGGGGAAGGTCATGAAAAAAGTATGAGGACACAAAGCAGGTTGTCCAAAAATATTACAAGCATTAGAGACGGGTAGTTATTTTCAAAACATATTTGCATAAAAAATCTCTGACCCATCCAATATTCTAAATATCACTGGTCCCTTAATCTGGTGTGTTTGTGAAATTTATAGATAAATGTGGTACATACTTCTTATGTGGCTACACAAACAGACTGAGAGTGTGTGCTTTACGATTTATGGTAATGTTTTATGACTTAAAATAAATGTCATTACCCAAGCAAGGGGTTGTGGGGTTACTTAGAGGTTAAAGCAACAGCTTGTCACAGAAGTCCCCGGTTCAATTCCCCATGAGTATAATGTGTGAACCCTCTTCCAGTGTCCACTGCTGTGATATTGCTGGAATATTGCTGAAAGCTGCATAAAAGCTGCATAAAACTCAACTCACTCACAAGCGTACATTCCATCATATGCTTTTAGGTAGCCCCTTAGAGGTTCCAAATCTTGTATCACATGGTAATGATTCCTGGGCAGAAAAAAATTCCTTTTCTGTTGGGATAGTTCCCGATGTATTCTCATCTGGAAAGGGATCTTGAATATCAGTGTGTGTATAATACCAACATCAGACCTTTCTGTCTTCTAAATTTTCTTTCTTATGGTCTGCCATGTGACACATAAATTCAAACAAATATGCAAAGTGTTCGGAACATAATCTGCAGTTGAAAATTTGGTCCTCCTTATAGTCACTGACAAATTGCTTAGCTTCATCATGATGTCCAAAGACATGATTCTTCAGATCTGAGACCTTTTTTAACTCAAAATCACAGATTTTACATCGAAACACATGTGTCATTTTTACATTCCTGGAATGTTCACTGTTGAGATTGTATATTTTATCACAATCTAAACACCTCTGCAAAGTGTGCTTAGCACCAAATGCCGTATTAGTCTCTTGAAGATCATCCAGAGGGATGTTTTGGAAACACTCCTGCATATGTTCCCCAATGAGCTGTTTTGAGGCCTGGGGTAGGTATCCCTCTGTGTCGTACCAGCACATCCCACACTTGTTGCACATAAGCTTGTGACTCTCTAAACTGCCATTGTGAGTCAACGCATGGTTCTTCAGTCCTGTGATGTAGCTGAATTTCTTGCCACACCACATGCATACATGCTTGTCTGCCTCCCTGTGAATTGCCATGTGCTTCCTTAGCATGTTTTCATAAACAAAACCTTTAGAGCAGTAATGACAGATGAAGCTGAGGTGGCTCTCCATCTCATGTTTGTACAGAAGAGGAAGGCCTGGGAAGACACCATCACACTTCTTGCATAGGTAGGTCTTTGTTGGTGAAGATGATGAGGGTGTTGATTTTGAGACAGGTGATAAGGATGGGAAAGAAGATGAGCATGTGACACTTGATGAGGGTGGAACTGTTTGTGGGGACTGTGAACTCTGATTGTGCTCTGGGTCATCCTCTACAGCATATAAACTACCATCAGCTGCTTCAGACCCTTGTCCAGGGCAAAACTCCTGTGTGTCAATTTTTGAGATTTGAGACCTACCCTCACTTTTCATCAAATGCACTTGAGGTGGTATTTCGTCCTTTGCCAATCCAGAAGGACCCAGAACCTCCGGTAGAGACCTTAACACTGCCAATCCTTTCTTTAGATTATTCAGAGGAACAGACATTTCTAAACCACCAATCTTATTCTCAAGGCCATTGGATTCTGTGTCACCTTCCACACCCAGGTCGGAAATAAGATTAATTAGTACAGATTCCTGTCCTGCAGTAGAGGCTGTGGAGTCTTCCTTCAGGGCAGTGATGGCCTTCTTCACAGCTTCATTGGTGTGTGTGTACAAATGTTTCTTCATGACACTCTGATAGGCAAAAACTTTCCCACAAAAGGGACAGGTGTGGCTTATGTCAGGGTGGTCCCGCAGCATGTGGAGCTGTTGGGCTGCTACATGCTGGAACACCTTCTGACACTTGTGGCAGGGGTAATAGCCTGCATGACTAGAAGGGGCTTCTAATGTCAGGCATTGTGCTTCATGCTGTTGGAATTTCTGGGAGTTTACAAAGATCCTGCCACACTGGCCACAATAGATGTGAGCAGAACTGGCAGCCACTGTCCTGTTTGTATTTTTTGCTGATCTTTTATCTGATTTGGATTTAACACATTCCTGAGTTGATGTAGGATCTGTCTTAGTTTTCAATTTTCTCCTTTTCACTGGTGACAGAGGCAGCATATCTTTTAGCTCCTTTTTCTTTCTCTTCCGTTTAGGTCTGGTGCTATGAGTCTGAACAGGTACACTTTCAGGTCCATCTTTCCTACCTTCAGTGTCAGCCTCTAAAACATCAGATACTGTGCAAGTAGATGAAGTAGATTCATCGATATCTGACCTTCTTTCCTGGGGATGGTTTTCTGCTGAACTGGCCTTTTCCTCACCAACTCTGAACTCTTCCTGTTTACATCCAGATTCAGACAATCTCATTTCAGTTGCACCCTCACCATCAGTCTTTTGAGTATAACTTGGAGAACATGCATAAATACCACATTTGATATCTGAATTCAGTGTTCCAGGATTGGTAACTTCTTCACAGCTTGTGTTGTAATTAGATAAATGTCTATCAGAGCCAAGCTGACTGGTAGTGTCATCATCATCAATTCTAACACTGACTGCATCATGACCATTGTCAGCTGGTTCTTCCTTGATGTGCATGCAAAATTCTCCACTAGCAAGAGGAATTTCAATCCCTTTAGATATTTCTTCACTATTGTTAAGCGAATCACTGGGGGCCTCTTTGACACGGTTACCTTCTCTGGACACTTTTCTTGGCCTTCCAGGACCTCTGGTACCAGGAGACTTAGGAGGTCGTCCAAGTCTCTTCTTGGGTTCGAGACATTTTGCCAGCCTCTGCGCCTCTTTAGCTTCCTTTGCTGCAGTCTCTTTCTCCATATTCCTTTTAATGTTAAGAATATCTTGGACAGTGTATGTCAGTTTTATTCCTCCAAGTGGACTTGTGGATACCACTGGTTTCACTAAGCGAGATGCCTCATCATCAACAGTGATCTCTGATTCTTCTCTGGACGGAAGCTTAGTAGTGTCCACTCTCTTATCTTCCACTAGAATCTCAGCATGTGCCTTCTGAATGTGATATTTGAGCTGAAAGGCAAAGCGAAATTCCTCATGACAAACTGGACATACTTTATTCTTGTTTCCAGTCTGAGAGGTGTCTGTGTTATCATCTGCAGTAAGATTTTGAATCATTTTGTTGTCAATAAGCCATTCTGGATGAACTTCTTGCATGTGAAGATTCAAGTAATAAGGATGAGTGTAGATCTTGTTTCTGCAGATGAAACAAGTCTTACTGTACCGAGCTCGAGGATTAAACTTTCCTTTTCCTCCTTTGTTCCTTGAGTCATCCTCTCTACTGTTTTTCCTCTTATCATTTTCCAGTGTCTCTGGGTGCACCTTCTGCATGTGAAACTTCTTATGGAACTCATATTGAAACTGTTTGTTGCAGATTTCACACACTTTGGGATTGACTGATTTGATTCCCACCATTTCACTATTCTCTACATCATACAAGGCATACCTTGCTATCATTTTGCTATTGTCCTCTTTGTCACATGGGAGTCTTTCCTCCATGCTATGTGAGCTTCCTGAATCTTGAGACTGAACACTGTTATCGCACATACCATGTTCATGTTCTTCTTCTCTGTCCATGTAAATTTCAAACTCGGTTGAAGTCTCATGCTCAAGACCTTCTCCGCGTGAACATGGGGAATCATTTTCATATTCAAAACTAGGATTTCTTTTCACTTTCCTTAATCGTTGTTGTCTTTTAAATGATTTCTTTAGCTTTACCTCATCCTCATCTTCTTCCATCTCTTCTTTTAGATTCTGCTGTGAACCCTGCAAGGTAAACACTTCCTCCTTGATATGAACATTGGTATGGTTGTTTGCAATGTTGTAGCTGTCATCCACACTCTCTTCTTTGATGACAGGATGTCCCACATCCGCATCCACAGTTTCTTCAGCAGCCTCTCCTTTGGATATATGTGGAGAGGACTCATTCACTGTGTAATCATCATCGGAGTCAGTGGGACTATACTCTGTCTTCACAATACTGTATTTACCAATACCCTCATTCTCAAAGTCATACGACACAACTTTGTAGTCATGGATTCCAGAATATTCTGTAGAACATTTCTGAGAGTTACCCATGTTGTCATGGTCACCAGAGTAAGTCTGTGACATAACCAGGAGGTCATGTCTGTGACAGTCTCCTCCAGGACCTTCTTGGTATTCCTGGGACATGGTGCCATAGTCTTCATCAGTGTCAGGTTCTTGCTTGATAATGATATCTCCCTGAATGTAACATCCTCCTCCATCCATGTTACTAATCCACCAGGATCTGTTTTATCTGTGAAGTACTGAATGCTTCTTCATTCCTGTCAAATTAAGGCATACATGCGACCATTCTTCCCTCTACTCCTGTGTGTTTGCTCACACATTAGATTTTGTAAGTCTGAAACAAAAAACAAAAGTGTGAAAATTTTAGGAAATGATAAAATAAAGAGTGAGTGAGTGAATGGCATGTTAGATCGTCGGAGGTTAATGGTCATATCGTGTGACATGAGATCGATGTGGTAGGAATATCTTGGTTATAACATGGCATATCAGTTTTAGATTAGTGAGTGAGTGAATTCAGTTTTATGTCGCTTTTAGCAATGTTCCAGCAATATCATGATGGGGGACACCAGAAACAGGTTTCACACGTTGTACATGTGGGGAATCGAACCCTGTCCAAATCAACTGATTTGGTACCTTAATAAGTGTTTCATGTATCTGTGTCTTTACATGTAAGATGTATCTTAATCAGTCGGATATTTTCCAGACCCTTCACTAATGAAACCTTACAGTCATCCCTGCCATCATGTTTGTTAATCATGTCAACAGTGAGTAAGTATGGTTCTTTTCTGCTTCTAACAACATTCCAGCAATATCATTCTGGAGGACAAGAGATATGGGCGTCACACATTGTGGGGCAGCCAAGTGGTAACAGTGTTCGTGGCCAAGCCTTAGACCAGAGTTAAATTCCTCATAGGGGTACAAGGTATGAAGCCCATTTCTGACGTTGGCCCGCCGTGATAATACTTGAATATTGCTAGAAGCAGCATAACACTTAAAAAACTCACTTCACACATTGCACCCATGTGGGGAATCGTACCCAGGTTATTGGTGTGACAAGCAAACCATTTAACTCATAGGCTACTGAAATTATCATTTCTAATATCAAAATTAATATTATTTTTGATTGCTGAATTATCTTGATGAAAGGATTAAAACATCCTTTAAATGACAGCTAATATTACCTATCTAATTACTTTGTGTAACATTCATGTAACTGGGAGATAAACGTCATGTGTTGGTCAATTTGTTATTGGCGTATTGGGTGTTATTGAGTATTTGAAGCTATGCATGATGTTTATCGACATGGAGACACAAAAATAAACCAAAATATCCGCACATGATTTTCTCTCTGCACTCTTTGACATTTGTAAGTATTCAAAGGCATAGTCTTGCAATTTCTGGGAATTAAATACCATTCGATCATATTTTCCAAACAATCGGATTAAAGAACCCAGTGACTTTTGGTTTTCAATTTATGAAATAATTGTTGACATTGACAGAATGATGTAAACATACTGTTATATTGACAAAAAAAAAGACTACATCATGTATGGGAATTCTTAATTGATTTTCTATATGAAAACACCTCCAGTATGCATAAATAATATAAATATGCATTCAAAACGTTAAATAATAAATTCCTTTGGAACATTTACAGCAAAATGTATGTCGTTTGAAGCGCATACACATGAAACATTCTATCACAAATTAACACAATGAAGTTCAATAATGCTGATAAAATTTACGATTTCTGAAAACAAATTGCAGACCTTGGAAATGCAATATGGCCGCCATAGAGAAAACTGATAAATCGGCCATCTTGACCGTACCACCGTGCAATTTCCATTCAGTTGACATATACGGCAACGATCCTAACATGAGACTTAATTCATACAAAAGAGGCACGTTATCATCGTGAAGACTGAGTGTTGAAGAAGCAGCACAATGAATGCTATCTGGACTACCACATAGTACGGGCGATCAAGATGTTGCTATTTTGAGATCAGTGATTCATTGTTTGTACAATCCTGACTGAACAATGATGGGGTTGCAAATCATCTGACTCTGTTTGCATTCTTACCTGTCATGAAAGCCCTTTGATGAAACTGAAGTGGAACTAAAATCAAGACTCGACTGACTGTATTAGCAGTGGCGTTGACAGCTTCAACTGGGAGGTAGAAGGGAGGTAACTCCTGCTGGGCAATTCAGTTCTCGTCATTTTGCGGTGAAATTGTAGATCAGGGATCGAATCTCATTATTCCATTTTACGCATTTTTGTGTGTAACTGTGTGAAACATATTCACTTCTATCCATACGAAATGACATCGGCTTAGGTTTTTTCGTAATATATGAGCTCTCAAACATATGAGTTGAAAGCGCTCTCAAACACACAGGTTGCTTGACCGAATATATGCACGCACAAAACGCAATATCATGAAATATAATATACTTTTGCAATTGTGAATTTTTCTACTCTTCATGAAGAGCTTCCTTTTTATTGTCGCAAATAACGATGTCAATCGTTGGTTGATATGGTCTGATAGTTTTGTAAAATCAAATGGTCAGTTGATATCCGAATCAAATGGTGACTATCTTCAGACGTTGTACATGCAATACATCACTGAAGACTCTACGCTTCTCATAGGTTTCAGATTTATTAAGAGTATTCAGGGCGTACAGTCTATTTGACACTCTTGGGGTAGGGTAAGTGTGGGTGGGTGCACACTTCATTCCCACGTTTTCACCTGTCATTTGACAAATGTTCAGGACCAAAAGGTGTGTGTGATCGTGTACGTGCGTGCGTGCGTGCGTGCGTGCGTGCGTGCGTGCGTGCGTGCGTGCGTGCGTGCGTGCGTGCGTGCGCGCGCTATATTCAAGGCGCATTATGGTGGGGAAACCAGAATTGGATTACACACGAAGAACGAATGGGCCCGGTTTAGCATTTGCACCGCTTCTCCGACTGTCACACGTGCATGTTACAGTAAAGATTGTCTTACTCCGACGGTTGCTAAGTAGAAAGGAGCCTTGGTGTTATGAAGGTTTTAACGAACGAATGCTTCACCCAGCTTGCTGCCTTACCGACCGGACAACGGCTCGTGTCTACACATGAATGAACCCTTTTATAATGATATTTATTACCAACATGGTGAATCATAACCAGTGTCATATATAATATGTGCACATATTAGTTTTGCCTAGTAACTATTGTGTCTGTAATGTGTCTTCTGTGAATTAATTAAACAACTGAACGTGACGTCATTGAAGAGTACTGTCACTCATGCTAACAGCGTTTTATTGTACAAATGTACAGGAATAAAATAAATAACAATAAAGTGAGTGAGTTTACTTTTACGCTGCACACAGCAATATTCCAGCTATGTGGCGGCGGCCTGTAAATAATCGAGTCTGGACCAGACAATCCAGCGATCAACAAAATGAGCATCCATCTGCGTAAAATGGGAACATGTGTCAACCAAGTCAACTCGATCCCGTTAGTCGCCTCTTACGACATGCATAGTCGCCTTTTATGGCAAGCATGGGTTGCTGTAGAAATGGTAATAAAGAAAAGATTACATGAGCAAGTGAGTCATACGACTTGTATGGGAAACGAGTGAGAAATTTAATTTGTTCGAGCGAGTGCGAGAGCGAGAAATTTTTACTAAATATTCGTATTCATATATTACACAAACATGAACACCATATAAATAATCATTTTACATCACTGTTAGAGATGAGGTTCTTGAGAGGCATTTAGTCGGTATTCTAATTTAAGATAAAGGGTTATGGATGTGAACGTCTTCTTTATTGCTTACACAAAACGTTGTGTAAACAAAAGAGAAGTTGACATCCATAACACTATGTCTTATAGTGTAAGAGATGCTGTGTCTGCTGGTGCTAATTCCTGTTGGTTGGTTGGATGCCAAACCTTGTTCCTTGGTAATCTGGTGAATTGGTTTACTAATGCCTACAGGGAAAAATAACTACAGGGCATAATATTTAGCTACACAGTTTGTTGTGACAGCGATACGCTATCCGGCACACACGCGAACTGTACCGATTAGTGTGCACTGATGCGTGCAATGAGATTTGGGGAGTACAGGGCAAAGAGCAATTAGGAGAGGCTATGCTCCATCTCCGGCGGTTGGAGGATAGAAAAAACATTGAGGGATAAAACAAAGCCAGAAGCAAATGCCGCAATGCAGAACCCACGATGCTATAAGAGGCTTATCCGGCACGCAGATCGATGCCAGTTTTATTAACTTATATTTTGTCGCTTTCATTGTTTTGGTTTCTAATTTACCTGCACATATACTATCCAAGAAGGAATCATATAGACGAGAAATCTGTTGTGAAAATATTCCATTTTCAAACATGTATAACTCGTCCACAAATGGACTTTACTGTATGAAATGTTAAACCAGTTTAGAAGAAGGTAATGTCTATACAACCAAGTGGATACTTTTAGATAACGGAGACGCTGAGTGCGATGCGACGACGTAGCACGACCCCGACGAGACTTGCTCATTTTTCACTCTTGACAAATTAGCAAAAACAACAGATTTGTCCCTTGTTCCTGACTGTTTCCATGTATCATGAAATATCAGTGATTCCTGACTATTTTTGATGGAAATCCCAAATTCAGAGGTCTTGTGAGAGTCATAACTTTGTCATGCTGTCACTGAATATGTTCGTAAGATATCACATTGTTGAAAACTTCCAATACATTGCACCAATGCCTGGTTTCAAACCTGCAATCCATTGCTTACTACCTTGGTTTTATCTCCAAGGCTACGAAAGATCGAAAGATCGCTGTGAAGAATGAGATTGTAAGTATGAACCATGTGTTCCTCACAAGATGGGTAGTGCAGCTGCACACTGCATCATCCGAACAGCAGGTGCACGTCAGGGTGTCAGCTGTCGATTTCATCAGTAAATACGAAATGTCAAAATTATATGAAAAGTATATCTTTTGTAGATTCATATGTTTGATCAAAACCTCCTCCTTTGTTTTGATACTCCACTTCCTTACCTTTCTCTTCTTCGTACAGGTCCTTCAATTTCATGAATGACTAGAGGTATTCAAACCCTTCCTCACTTCAATGACATCATTCTCTATAGGCCACGGGAAGTTTTCAAATCTTTCTAATGACTGTGGAAATCTCCGACTTTCATGTTTCTTGACCAGAAGCTACTGCATATCTTCAAACTTTTCATCATACACGTAGATCACTGGAGATCTTCAAAGCTTTCTTCCATGTAAGCTGATCAGGGGTTCAAAATCCCATCGCCCGACACCTGGGTCACTTTTCATTGTGGGCAATCGAATAACAGTATCTTATGTGTTGTCTGTGGGCTACTAGACAATTTCCCTTTATGGTTTGAAACTGGAAATAAGCTTGGATTGCATTTCATATCTGCTCAAAACGTAGTCATTATGTTTGCAACCATAATAAAGTAGCGTTATATTTCTTTGCTATTTATTACTGTTTGATTAATGATCCAGTAAACGGTAACACCAAGAACCATGTTGATTTATTCTTTCATAATTACATCATCATGATCATGCCATTAAATCAGGGCACGTGGAAAATTTTCTGGACAAGTCTTTTTCTTAAAGTTTCTTGCCCTGTGGTAAGTGACTTTAAAAAAAATTAATCCCTACTGATGACCATCTTCAAAATTTACTTCCATGTGCAGGACCTCTCCACCACCTTCCTCTCTTGATATCTCCCTCTTGTTTAATTGAAATCTCTGGGGCTATCATTTGGTGTCCTCACAGGTAGCCAGTTCCTCAGCACTTCCTGCGATCTTCACCCTGATTTATACATTTCATGGGTGTTATTGTCCCAACACATTCCTCCATGGCTGTAGAAATGGACATGCCGAACACAAACACAAGGCAATAGACACAAACATCACTCTCAGAAACCATCAACAATTTTGAGATCTATTCCTTGGTCTTCCATCCACTTCCTAATCCATACGGGTAATTCCCTGCCTACTCTGCTGCAGGGTGGAAGTCATGTTCAATTATCCAATTCTAATTCAGTGGCAGCAGTCACTTCTTTACCTTTCTCTTTTTCACTGGCTGCAGATACTGTTCCTCAATTAGTTTATTGTCATGTTCATTATTCGTGCCATTGTCAACACTAGGACTTGTATATAACACAGTTATGGCATGTTCAGGTCCAAGAGAGCTGACCCACTCAAGATTCTCCAGACTTGAACTGCAATTTGTCTGGATTTCACCAAGTGCTCTTCCATGACCAATGGGGTCATCCTGAAAACCTTCTGGCATGTTCAATTGTCCAAGATATTCAACCCCTGCCAACTGAAATATAGTTTCAGCAGGAACCTTTTGGTTACCATGCAAACACACTGGAATCCCTATCTGTTCAAGACGTTCAGCCCATACCTCCGGAAGAATTGTTCCAGCAGGAATGTTTGGGTCATCTTCAAGGATCCCTGGTATCCTTGTCTGTTCAAGACATTCAAGCCCTACCTCCTGAAGATTTATTCTAGCAGGAATGATTGGGTCATCTTCAAGGATCCCTGGTATCCTTGTCTGTTCGAGACATTCAAGTCCTGCCCCCTGATGATTTCTTTCAGCAGGAACGCCTGTGTCTTCTTTAGGGTGTTCTGTTATCTTTACCTGTCCAAGACACATTGGCCGGACCTCTGGAAGATTTGTTTCCGCAAGAATGCTTATGTTTTCTTTAGGGTATTCTTTTATCTTCAACTGTCCAAGACACACTGACCCTGCCTCCTGCTGATTTATTTCATTAGAAATGCTTGTGTCATCTTTAATGCTCTGTCCAGCCTTCTGAAGAGATGTTGAGAGCCAACCATCTTTTATAGTGTAGGACAACTTCATGCTTCCAGAGGCAGTTTGTGATATTGGTCTCACTGAAACAATCAGAGGACTGGAACCTGTATCATTCTGGCATTGCTCATCATTATGTGTGGAAGCTGGAAACCTCTGACTGAACATTTGACGATTCTTTGACATCAATCTTTGCTCCCTGACCTTTGCCAAGATTTGTTTATGACATGACAAAAGAATCCTTTTCCTTTTCCTTAAGCAACTCTCATCAAAAACGGCAGAGGTTTCCAGGTGCAAGTTTGACTCTGATTTACTTTCAGGGAGATTATCGAAGATGACAGTACAAACACTATTAGGTGGGTCTTGTGGAGTCATGTCTCCCTGGCATTGGATGTCCTTCCCGTCCATTTTAGGCAAGTTCTTCTGAATGCTAATGTCCTGCCTAGAATTTGTATTCTTTCAGTGCTATGTTGTGTGTCATAGATGTTTTTGTCCTGACCCTGAAATACAGGAGGAAACAGTGAGTGAGTGAGTAAGTGAATGAGTCAGTGAATATTTAATGCTGGATAAGCAATTTTAGAGCTATTCGTGGCAAATTCAGCCATAATGTAAAAATGGTCTGATAGCATCATGCATTCACTGATGACCCGTACACAGTTCTGAAATTCCTTAAAATAAAGTTACACTTCAAAACAGGTGTAGCTTTTAAACACTTCACACCGAATACAGGAAATTCCAATGCTCCAATATATGGACTTAACAATCACCATCTCATGAAAAGACTATCATATACACTGTAACATTTGTAAAGCTTGTGACACTAGCTCATTAGGATTGAGAAAGTGAGTTTTGTTTTATGCCATTCTCAGCAGTATTCCTGTTATATGGCAGCGGTCTGTAAATCACCGAGTCTGTGCCAGACAATCCAGTGATCAATAACCTGAGCATTGATCTATGCAATTGGTATATGGTGACATGTTGCGCATCTGACCATCCGATCCTGTTAGTAGCCTCATACGGCATGCATGGGTCTACTTGTTACCCATGTGTAGTTTATTCACTCATAGTCTTCTGTATGCAGAGAAGTTGGACTTCAAATTTTAGTTTAACAATCTCACATGTAATTTGAATGTTTTAATTCATTCTTTGGAAAAAAATGGTAAACAAAAAGACTGTGGTGGGACACCTAAATTCAGCTGTACTGAGTGAGTAAGTGAGTGAGTGAGTGAGTGAGTGAGTGAGTGAGTGAGTGAGTGAGTGAGGTTTTTTTTCAGCTTTCAGCAATAACCAGCAATATCACACCAGAAATGGGCTTCACACATGTGGGGAGTTAAACCCAAGTCTTTGGTGTGATGAATGAATGCATTAACCACTAGGTACACGTGAAGGTCCCGCGGTAGAATAGGCCTTCAGCAACCAATGCTTGCCATAAAAGGCGACTGTGCTTGTCGTAAGAGGCAACTAATGGGATCGTGTGGTCAGACTCGCTGACTTGGTTGACACATGTCATTGGTTCCCACTTGCGCAGATTGATGCTCATGTTGTTGATCACTGGATTGTCTGGTCCAGACTCGATTATTTACAGACCGCCGCCATATAGCTGCAATATTGCTGAGTGCGGTGTAAAACTAAACTCACTCACTCACTCACTTCAACCACTAGGCTACACCCCCTGTAGAAAATACTACTTCCTTTTTAGATGAAGTACACTGAAGATTTATTACGGGTTACAAGGAGATCCATGACACTGTCTCTCTACATAACAAAGATCTCACATCATTTTAAGAAAATGTGTTCAAGTCTGTCAGACTAACTATATTTGACATACTGTTTAGTTGGTCAGTCTACTCTCTCGATTACACATCATTGTACCTGCACAGCCTGATGCTTGCTGTATCAACCGCTGGTTTCTTCAGTCTTGACTTAATGTATACTGGCTCCTGCCTAAACAAATCTCAATCACAGGCCTAAATCTTAAAGTTTTATCATTAGTATTAAGGCACTGACTCCACAATCTGCTTCTTTATCCACTAGTCTGAAGTCGTAGTCCAAACAATTCAGTTCAGTCCAGTAAGATCAGCTCATAAATGACATTTAATTCAACTGAAAATGATTCTAAGAGCCAAACTCAAGCCAGACATGTTTTGTACAGACTCACCTAAAGGTTTTTCTACTCATCTTCAGACAATGGGTGGGTGAGTGTGTGAGTGAGTGAGTGAGTGAGTGAGTGTCACACTGGCATTATTTCAGCCATAATGTGACTTGATAAAGTTATACATTTTCAAACCGAGTACAGTATAATTGATGACTTGTACAGAAATTTACCAATCATTCTGAGTGATTGAAGCAATTTAGAGATATAAAACAAAAACACTTGTTCTTATGAAAACAGCATATTGAACTTATATTATAATACAAATTTTATACGAGCTATGGAATGTTGTTTTATGCCACTCTGGCAATATTCCATCACTGTCATTACTATCAGAATCCACAAAGTTCTGGGTTACAACTGGTCTTCAGTACCCAATACTTGTCGTAAAAGGCAACTAACCGGAACTGGTGGACAATACAAATTGGGCAGATCGATGCTCATGCTGTTGATCACTGAACAGTCTGGTCCAGATTTGATTATTTACAGACTGCCATCATATTGCAGGAATATTGCTGAGTGTGGCGAAAAACCAAACTCCAGCAGTTGAATTCAGTGTGACTTGTAATATACATGAATCAAAATCAATGGATCCCAAGTTTGCAACACCTGTGAACAGCATATTGTTGCTCAGTGAATATGTTGATAATTTAATATATGATGACAGGATGGTAAATATCTGCAGGCACAACAGCATGGACATAATACGATGTTACCAAACATTACTATCAGCATTGGAAATAGCTTCTGATATGACATGTAAGGTAATCCGAAGACCCAGGTTCGATTCTCCACAATGTGTGAATCCCGTTCCCGGTGTGCTCAATATTGCTGGAATATTGCTAAAAGCTGCATACAAATTGACTAACTTACTTGCTACAGCTGAAATAATTTCTTAACGACGGTCTAATTACTCGCTTCAGATCTTTTATTCAGGAAATCCTAGAACATTATATTTTTATGTTGAACTGCAATCTCCAACCATTGGAGCTTTTAGAAGATGTTAAACAAATTAAAGGATCGAAATTTATGGACATCTCTATTTTGAGAAACACAGTGTTTTGGAGTTTATCTTTCTCTTTCATAATTCATCATGTGTATACAGTTATGAATGTCATTCAAATATCATATTAATCAAAATTCAAATTTATAGGGATCCTGGACCTGTGAAGGTCCCGGGGTAGAATAGGCCTTCAGCAACCCATGCTTTCCATAAAAGGCGACTGTGCTTGTCATAAGAGGCGACTAATGGGATTGGGTGGTCAGGCTCGCTGACTTGATTGACACGTCATTGGTTCCCAATTGTGCTGATCGATGCTCATGTTGTTGATCACTGGATTGTCTGGTCCAGACTCGAATATTTACAGTCGCCATATAGCTGGAATATTGCTGAGTGCGGCGTAAAACTAAATTCACTCATTCACTATAAGGATCCTGATAGCAGTCTCCACAGGGATTGTGTAATGAGACCTTGGTGAATTACTAATTATCAATATTGCAGGAAAAAATAATAATTCATTTACATTTAAATTTTTTCATCAAGAATATTGTACCAAAATGGATGAAATACAATTTTAATTTACTCAGACAAAAACAAACTAAGGTCTTTATTCATTGGTTGCTTCATATAAACAAATAAATGAAGTGAAAATGAGGCCCTGTGAGATGGGAAATTCAGAACTTGAGGAACTAGACTTACGGCCTTAGCATTGCATGGAGGGCTGGGCATTTAGGAAAATAATGTGGTTGAGACACTGTGAGACAGACTATGATTGGTGATGTATCCTCACCTGCAATCCAAAAATGGGAAGACAACTGCTTAGTTTTTTCTTCACCTAGTAAGTGAATGTTGTTTTCTGTCCCTGTCAGTTGAGTGAAGTACGTTGATATTGGTTGAAATGGGGTGCAGCGGATTGAAATTTGGGTTTAACATTACATTCTCTATTGCATATATGTACAGCACAACATGCTCATGTGTGTGCAATGGCTTGCAGCAGTCAAAACATACCCTGACTTATTTTATCAAGATACTAAGATACCTTTCAGTCTAATCACACAGTGTACTGTTTGAATACTTGTCAGTCTCTTTGTCTTTGAACAATTATATTTTCCAGTCCTTTCTGTGATGGTAAACCTGTAACTGAAGCAAATCAACATTTCCTTAGGCTCTGGTCTGTCTCCAATTCCACTGGGGCTCCTTTACTTCAGTTATAAATGAAATTGTTCCTTTCTATCAAATGGTATATCAAAAGAATAAATTATTCATCTGTCGGTGTCTATGAGTGACAAATGTGATGGCTGGTATTTTATAAATTCAATGATGAGAGGGTCTGCTGGCATGACAAATATTTTACTTAGGTAATATAATTAACCTAAGTTCATAATGGAATGTTAGCACTAAACTACATTACTAGCCTGTGTCACTGTTCCTAATCTGCAACTTGCCTTACACCCAGCTATTTCTGTAATGCTAAAAGCCTCAATGAAGCAATTCTTGGTTCCCTCTGGTTTAGAACCTCCCATCTCCTTGGCGCGCTCCTTTTCAATTTAAATTAAATCGTTAGTTTCTGATAACTTCAAACAGATTCAGGGACTAAGCGTTAGTCTAGAACTGTACTAACCTATTAACACGCAAGAGTTTTCAATCCCTTGACAACTGGAACAGAGTTTGAGGTTACTTAGAACACCTACATTGGCTACAACTGTACAAGTTCTAACGTAACCTACAGCACGGAATTAGTAGGGCTGGACTAGGATTTTGACACGCGACACAACCTATCGCCCCATTGAGGTCGTAAGACACTAAGTCATGCATACTCACAGGGTGTCATAAACATACAGACAGGCAAAGTTCCTCCCAGAATCACTATAGCATGTGTACGCCTGAACACACCCACCTGTTGTAAGCAGCTGATCAAAGCCCTTCGATTGGACTCTGGAAGATAAAACTGGTCGATGAATTGATTTGCGCAAAACTATCAATAGACAGAAACTAGTACGGTTTCTGTCCGAGCTCCTTACAGTGATTTCTTTCTTTGCAAAACGAAGCGAAAGTAGCATACGCTGTCTTGAGATGGCCAGCGATTGATATAGGGGAGGCAACTCGTGCATCTTACAGTATGTGCGCAAGATCGATTTACGTTGTGAAATATATTTGATATCACATTGTTTAATTACATTTCGGCATATTCGAAATGGACACAATTTGTGATGCGTGCCTCTAAAGTTTCACACAATTAGCACTCTCAGGTTTGAGCCGTCAGCTGAGATGTCAGCGCTATCATGCAGATCATTTTTTTCCATTCTTTGTCATATATCAAATTGCCAACAATGTTAATTTAATTAGCAGCAGTATAGCTTTCGCTGCCATTGTATGCTTGGAATTCATTGTGTTTGTTCCGTGTATATTACACGCCATGCTCAATAGAGCTTTTGGAGTGGGTGTGTTTAGTTTTAGGCCGTATTCAGCTATATGGTAAATAACCGAGTCTGGACCAGACAATCCAGTGATCAACAACGTGAGCATCGATCTACACAGTTGGTATACGATGACATGTGCCAACCAACCGATCCCGTTTGTTTCCTTTTACGACGAGCATGGGTTACTGAAGATCAGTTCCAACCCGGATCTTCACGGGAGGGAGCTATTATGAGGACGTCTGTATAAAGCAGAGACCGGCGTGAGTGATATCATGAGCAATTTCGTCAAAAGCCCTAAACTTTCCATCATATGCCTTGCATTGATTAAAAAGCATGTCTTCCCTAGTGAAGACGCTGAAGGTGGCGTAGAGCCATACTTATGTTCCACATGTCTATATTGTCGATGCTGTGATGAACGTAATGAGGCTCGTTCGGATAATCGTGGCGTCTATGGAAGCCCAGCTAACACGCGACGTTCCCACAACGTTATGTTTACGTCAGGGTTTGGTTACGTCGGGAAATGACGTAACTAGGACGTTATTAGAACGTCCTAGGATAACGTCATATCACAACCTTGCCACAACGTTACACATTACGTTCTCTCTACGTCCTTGCAACGTATTTTTCATACTTTGGTGTAACGTACTTGTAACGTTGTCAGGACGTTCGTTTCATATATTTTGTTTACTTGACCTGTTAGAAGGTGTTTGTATTTGCAGTTGACCATCTAATTATTTATCAAGACGATATCGAATCTAGAACAACTTTTGAATAAATTTGTTTTGTTTGCTTTGTTAAATGCGTTCAACTGAAGCAAATAGATAACTTCACGTTTGAAGGTTATAAGAATGTCATTTACAGACGTTGTCACAACGTTACGGTTTACGTAACCAGGACGTCGTAACAGCGTGTATTTCAGACCAAGGTGCAACGTTCGCATAACGTTGGGAGGACGTTCTGTCCACGGCTTGCCAGCACTGACCCGTTGGAACATCGTTACATCTTATTCTCCTCATCCCGGAGTTTACTTGATGGAATATCATATTTAACAGGATCGAAGCATGTGATATTTTCTATTTAAATTACCATATAGATCTATCTCTTCAGTATATAATGAAGTTTATTCATAGTATTTACCTTATTTTTGTTGCATACAATTTATTATTATATTATACACTTGTTGTTGTGCTCTTGACTTCACTCATTTCAGGGAAGTTATGAAACATGTCTCCTTCTAGATCTTTTAACCCACAAGATCCAGATTGAGGCACATTACACATGACTTCTTCATGTGACGTCATTGCCTGTGCGAGCACTTTCCCGCTCGCTGACATCACACTTCTCGCGCGGCTGCCAGTCCTACGTGTACAGGGTTCTGTGTCTGTTCCTCACTTTTAAAACGGGCTCATCGCCATAACAGTGAGTATTTTGTTTATTGTTTTGTTTAGATTAGTAAATTATATGTATTAATTCAGAATGTACTCATTAAGAATAATGAAACTGACTCTTGATTAGATCTAATTACTTGTCCTACTTTTTACACATCCGAAATTCACAGTGTCATTTGATATATTTTTTTAACTGTAAAAATCGGATAATTACTCGGAGCTCTGAATTTCTAAATAACATATTAATGATCACTGACATCAATTTTGCATGGAATCATCAATGATAATTCTGAAACTTTGCCGATGAACCTAGAATCGGCTGGGATGTTTTCAAAAATACATGCTAACAGTAAGTGCGTGTAAAAGTTCCGCCATTTTGGATACTGAGTAGTGTTTACATACCATATCGTACGTTGATTCAGGGTAAGCGATTTTATTCTTGAGTGTTTCTCTTTGTCTGAATAATATTTACATAAATATAGTCATATTGAGTGTAGTATACCACATCTGAAACCGTTAGTTGTTACACAAGTGTTATTAAACGTAGGCATAACTGTCGCATGCTCCAAGGCGGTACGGAGGCCCATGGCTAGGCCCATGGATGTAATTCTATCCTTCAAAGAGGCAAATCTAGATAAGAGGACATTTCTGCCGTGTGAAATACCATTCCCCTCCCTCAACCCACCCACGTGGTTATCTTTTTGAAATGAAAAAAATCCGATTTTACACCACGTAGCATTTTCGGAAATTTTCAGACATCTAGCCGTCTAATCATTGCTTACAGTGGCTCAATACGCTTTGAATATTCAGAGGCAGAGTATCGTAGCAGGAAATAGAAAATTAAAAATAGATACGATGCAATCATTTGATCATTCATAAAAAAAAACTGTCGAGTAAGTGCAGCGTGACACCATGACTGACGCAAAATCACGCTGAACGACAGCAGTAATTATCGGCATTTCTGGCTTCTTCTGTCATTTACAATGCAAACGATAAATACATATAAATACACAGAGTCAGAATAATTCTGATTACTTACATCTCACTTTCATGTACAAAACATCCCTAAATCAAGGAAACTGCTCGCAAAATCCTGTGTACCCATGTCAGCGAGGCCGCTATTTTGAAAGAAATCGGCCCTCGATAGTGATGTCACACGCAAACATCGTTGCACATGTTAGGCAATTTCTTGGAGGTGAAGCTCAGTTGAACAAGAGCAAACACAATGGCCATATCATTCCGACTGCACTTTCAGCATTGTGATTTATATTTTTCGTTCAGATACTTTTTCATGAAACTAATGTCAGTATCTTGATATATCCTTGTTCATCATCATCATATCATATGTGGATATAGGGTATGCGTTTTCATTCATTGAAAGCTTTTCATTGTTTGAATATTTACACGGGAAATTGACTCAGTAGTGTACTATAGGATCTATCACAGTTAAAGCCTCTACACAACTGTTAGAGGATCACACGTAGCCATTACTGCAACATGTGCTTCAGTTCCTGTGATGTACAATATTCAGTATGCTGGGACACACATTGCAGTTTCATATGAACAGGCTAATAAACAGCAATTTAATTCAAAGTTATAAGTAAAACTGATAATATTGATGAACATGATTTGTACATTTTCTGTGTAATTTTATAGCTGTATGCAGACAACAACAAAAAAACCTCGGCATTCAGGGTGTTAAAAATGTAACGGCATGTTCTAATCGTGTGCTTTTGAATAACATTTAGTCTTAAAGCTAAACTATTCTTTTTTCAGATGCACGCTGCCGCTGGGAAAGATGAGGAAGTGCAAGTCTAGAGTGAAACGTTTCTAAGCAATGTATTATACTGGAATAAATGGTTCAGTGTAAACAAAAGAAGAATCTCTGTTATTTGTTACCAGGGCTCAAAGTAGACAGTTTCGAAAAATGCAAACCACACATTCATAATTGCTGAAATGAGTTTTCGAACTGTTGATCACTTTACCTTTTTTCAGCATTCGTAATTTAAATCTAACAAAAACAACGGAAACTATGACTTTTAGCCCTGGATATTGTTATGATCATGGTGACAACAACCCAGAAACCTAATACAAATATTTATCCTCAGACTACTGTACGTTCTGAGTACGTATATACCCAAAACAACTATAAATAACGTTGTTACAACGTTATGTTTATGACGTCACGAGGACGTTATTTTTGGGTCGTATGAACGTAGAAAATAACGTTGTGACAACGTTATGTTTATAACGTCGCGGGGACGTTATTTTTGGGTCGTATGAACGTAGAAAATAACGTTGTGAGGACGTGTTTTCGACTCCACAAAAAAGACGTAAGTGGGACGTTATATGCTGACGTTCTGGGGACGTAAACGTAACGTTGAGACAACGTCCTCAAAACGTACTTTTGTTAGCTGGGAGGCTACAGGTTACACGACACCAAATGTTAGACTTCTATAGTAACCTTATATTTTTGAAAAAAAAATATATCCAGGCTATCAACAACCAATCTATGTACATAGGGGTACCGTCTAGCATTTAATTACAATAAAACACAAATTGTGTACAAATTGTCCGTTGATTTTTCCCAGCACAGGAAGCGGAACACATCAACCCTCCATTACGCACCAAATGTCACCTACACATGTACCTGAAAATATCGGTGCACACATAAGCATAAGTCATGGTGATAAAAAATGAATACTTAAAATTGTGATCAGTTTTAATTACTGGATGGATGTGCTTTTAAAACACATATATCTTACACTATTTCATCCAATCACAGCTGTCACAGGCCTCTGTCCGTTTGAGTTGTTTCCAAACAGTCCTCGCTTGGGGAGCATGTTATTCTGATTTAGTGTAGTAGAACCTACAGGTTCACCTGCACTAAATAAAATCAGTTGCTCCACCAGCGAGTATCATATTAAACTTAAGAGCTGATGGAGGCATGTTATGTACAGCCGTGATTGTGTAATATAAATATATGTTGTTCTTTTTTAAATGTACATCCACTCAGTAATTAGAACTGACCTTATTCTAAACACATACACTGCCTTTTTTAACACGATGACTTATGCTGAATGAGTGTGTGTACTGGCATATTTTGACAATTGCTCCGGAACTGGGGCTGATGTGTTGAGCTGCCTGTGCTCGAACTTTACCATGATAAGTTAGCCAGAGTTTCTTGTATTGTAGTTTCACGGCTAGACCGTGCCCATGTATGCATGGAGCTACTGATAACAACCTGGGTAATGTTTCCTTTTCTTTTTTTCGAGTGAGTTTTGCTGTACGCCGCTTTTAGCAGTATTCCAGCAATATATCACGGCTGGGGACACCAGAAAATGGGCTTCACATTGTACCCATGTAGGGAATCGAATCCGGTTCTTCAGTGTCACGAGCTGAACGCGAAAAATATTCATTCACAATAACAGGATTAACTCAAAAAAGTTTGGGTTTGACTGGTCTGTAAAAACCGTCAAGGATATAGTGAACATTGAACAACTTAGTGTAAATGTGAAACTAAAAGTCAACACTTTTAGTAAGATATGGCAACCTTTGATAAACATTGATATACCAGCTACCATTAGTTGACTGTTGTGATATTTACCACAATGTGACGGACTCGTTTTATTTTTTCTTTTAGTACTTGAAAAGTACTATGAAATTATCAGGTAAGTGCATTACGGTAATTAATCCTGTATCCACCAAGTGTATTCGTCCAGATTACTTGCCCCGCCTGCTTGTCACAAACGCGTTCACTGCGCTGGCTCATCTAATACTTGTCAAGCAGTAGTGTCACATCTCCTTCGGCCTGAAAAGGCTTAGATTTCTGTGTACAACTCATGATACAGACTGAAAGTATTGTTTTTCCAAATATTATTATTGTTAGTATTACTTCTTGATAGTTATTACAACGTGACTCTTGTTTTTCTCTGTACTTGAAATGTACTATGAATGTACTATGCAGCAGTGTCATTGCTCTAATCTTTGATAAAGATTGATATCAATGCTGCTATGCGATCTGTAAATAATCAGTTCTGGACTAGACAGTCCAGTGATTGTCATCATGAGGAGAGATTAGGCAATTCAGATATATTGACATGCACCAACCAAAACAGCACTCGGTTACCTGAAGAACACCAGGGGTTGCTGAAGACCAGTCTGAGTGGTCAAGCCCTCATATTCAAGTTTGACCCATGCTCATCTCAGTTCTGTTTCAAATCTTCCGCTTGCCTTTCCATGTATTTCTATTCTGTCTGCACTGTTCACATACTGGGCAAAATAAGTTAGGGATATTGATTTTTTTAGACTCATACTTTATCAGTGTGACAATGAATATCTACATCATTATTCATAATTTCAACATTTTACAAATATCCCTAACTATTTTTGTCCAGTATATTTCCGTCGAATTTAGACGAGGTTTACACTAGTCGATGTAAGGTAGAAGTGTTTGCCAATCAGAGATAAAGGAATGCCATGGCCATGGACACCCACAGTGCACAAAACCCGTCAGACACGTTGTTTTTCATCCGATCTACATTCGTCAATTATTCATTGAGTGAGTGAGTATAGTTTTACGTCACGTTTAGCAATATTTCAGCAATATCACAGTGGGGACTCAAGAATTGGGCCTCGCATATTGTACCCATGTGGAGAATCGAACCCGAGTATTCGGCGTGACGAGAAAACGCTTTAACCACTTGACTACCCTATCGCCAAACATTCATATATCAATAGCGAGGTCCAGGTAAACCGCCTAAAATTTTCATTTGATATTCCTGTCATCGACATTTGCCATCAAACTAAACTTCTAAATATGCAGTTTTAGACTTCAGTAATAATTAATAATATATCAGTCATCTAAATGTCAACATTCTTTGCAGTATCAAATAATCGACGGATTGTAATACAAGGAAATAATATTTTGAATTATTAATTCAAATTAGAAAGACTGAAGAGACTACTAAGCTGCATCATCTTTTTTTGTTGTTGTTTTTTTCCCCAATTAATTGTCTGTGTTTTAGGTATAAGTTACACTACCCATCAAACGTGTAGACTCACTTCAAACACACACTATATGTTATGTATAAGTGGTTGCATGGAAGATGAATTTCTCCACTAACTTGAAGGGAACCAACTTCAGACTTTATACAGATGAACTGGTCGATAAACATGCATTAAATTGTTATGCAAATATGGTGTGAAGATTTGATATGACTGTCTCTGAGCTTCACTATCAATTGAACTCATCACAATAATATTTTCAACGTTACAATGTTTGCTAACAATATATCAGTGCATGTGTGAACATTTCTTTTCGACAGTATGGAGTATTTTGCAAAATCTAGTTTCGAACAGTTGACTGAAGTAAGTGGCTACATTTACACTGGTGATTCCAAACGTTTGATGCGGATCAATTCTAACGCGAATCTTCAAAAGTAGCTATTTATCTGAATGTTTCGCTTTGACATTGTCACTAAAACAAAATTTGTCAGGGAAGGTGTGACGAGCACCTGAACACTTATCATTATCCTTTCTTGCAAGCAGGCAGGGGAAAACTGGGCCACTCAGTCCTCATAGTCACCTCTTATAAGAACCACTTTATTCTGGTGACCAGTTCCAACCCACAGGCCCTCGTGTCACTGCGAGGATTAAAGATTTTTTAAAAAAATATAAATATTTCGAGATGACCCCCGACTTCAAACGCTTCACAGTACATTTCATCTAAACAATGTACCGTGAAGCGTTTGACGTCAGGGGTCATCTTAAAATTTTTATACTAAAAAAAATCTGTACTGTGAAGCGTTTGAAGTCGGGGGTTATCTCAAAGTCTTTAATTTAAAAAATAATCTTTAATCCTCGCAATGACATGAGGGCCTGTGTTCCAACCGGGGTAAAGGAACTGAATTAGTGACATTAGAATTACAGTACATGTATACGATAATACATAACTCTATGGGTTTACTACATCGTATCCATGTACTCGAGTTAATGATAAGATCAGATTGATTTAAAGAAGGCAAACTGCAAAGTAACTCAAGTACATATACGTGACAGTTCTCCACACTCTCAGAGGTTTCCACGTCACGAAATAGAAGCGATCCCACATTCATAAGAAATCCGAAAGCAGGTAATTGTGATTATATCATGAACATTTGGTTCAGCAGTAGAACGGCTGTATAACGTTGTATGTAAACAAACCACAGAATCCATGACAGAGTAGTCGACTGTTCATCTGAAATAGTTCGGGAAAGTGTGGTACGAGTCAAAATAGGGAACTTGATCGGACAACATGCTTGTCACCGATGCATCAAATTTTATAATGTACTCCGCATCTTTACCATAAAGACAGGGCAAAAACGACATGAAATTGATGTTGGGCCAACGTCGGAATTCTTTCCAGTTCTGAACCTGATAGCGCTAACCTAGTTCATAGGACAAACAAGGATGAATTTAAAAACAATAAACATTGGTTATTGGTGAAAAAGGCAGTTGTCCCTAAACGGGGTTAAAACCCCATCGCCCGACGCCCGGGACAAGTCAGTATTCGTTTCGGGTGGTCAAACAATGGATTCTTACTTGTCCAGGGATTATTAGACAATTTCCGCTATAGGTTTCAAACTGCCAGTGAACATTGATATCATATCATATCTGATCAAAATGTGGCTACTACATTTTGCAATGATAAAAAAAAGTAGCTACAGTTGTCCTTCTTTGCTGATGATCACTTGTTGACTTGTTCTTACATAAATACATCATAATGTTTACGTCATAAAAATCAGGGCAAGTGGAAAAAAATAGCGAGAGTAAGTTACTTTCTGAAAATCACTTAAATATTGCCCTGTAGCACGAGGAAACTCCAGGGCCTAGATTTTCGAAGCTCTCTTAGCGCTAAGATTGTCGTAAGTGCCATACGTTAGCTTTAATTTACGACCATCTTAGCGCTAGGAGAACTTTGAAAATCCTGGCACAGGACTCTACGAGAGTATACTTTTACGCCGCACTCAGCAATGTTCCAGCTGTATGACGGCGAAACTGATCTCTGAACATCACTGATGACACCCGGTGTTTGAGACTCTGACTCACATGCCCTGCCCCACCATCGATCACGTGATCGATGGATAGGAAAAACCTCTACTGTTACAAGTCGCGTGAAAATCCTGGCACAGGACTCTACGAGAGTATACTTTTACGCCGCACTCAGCAATGTTCCAGCTGTATGACGGCGAAACTGATCTCTGAACATCACTGATGACACCCGGTGTTTGAGACTCTGACTCACATGCCCTGCCCCACCATCGATCACGTGATCGATGGATAGGAAAAACCTCTACTATTACAAGTCGCGTGAAAATCCTGGCACAGGACTCTACGAGAGTATACTTTTACGCCGCACTCAGCAATGTTCCAGCTGTACGACGGCGAAACTGATCTCTGAACATCATTGATGACACCCGGTGTTTGAGACTCTGACTCACATGCCCTGCCCCACCATCGATCACGTGATCGATGGATAGGAAAAACCTCTACTATTACAAGTCGCGTGAAAAATGCAGGGTTTGCTAAATAAATGATGAACTTAAACAATCACGTGATCGATGGACCGGAAAAGCCTGTACAATCACAATTTGCTTGACAAAGTGCAGAGGTTGCTAAATAAATGATAAACGCAAATAATCACGGGATCTTTGCATTGGAAAAGCCTGCACAATTACAATTTGCATGAAAAAAAAAACAGGAGTTGCTATGTAACTGACAAAAGAAAAAAGATAACGAGATCGACTGACTGGAACAGACGGCGATACGGATCCCATCCGTTGAGTTTGTCAAAAGTGAAATATATGTATTAATGATAAACAGCAACAGCAGATTTCAAAGAAGCGGTTCTGCAGTAAGGCTCAGAACAAAAAACAAACAAAAAAACAACAACCTAGACACATTAAAGAGTTATAAGCAGTTAATAGTATGTTAGAGTCGCAGCTGATTTGCGACTATCGAACTGTAATGATGCATTGACATTAATTCTGTTGTACAATTTCGTTGGTATCTGCTGCCGGGAAACTGATATTCACTGAGTGAGTGTGGTTTAACGCCGCTTTTAGCAACATTCCAGCCCTGTCAGTGTGATAGCCTATTGGTTAAAGCGTCCACTGAACACCCGAGCTGATTCCTATATGCGAACAATGAGTGAAATCCATTTCTTGTGTCCCCTGTCGTGATATTGCTAGAATATATCTAAGAGCGACGTAGAACTATAAATTCTTACTCATTTGCATTTTATGCTGACGAAAAATTGTAGTAAAATCACTTTATGTTGAAAGCCAGTATTTGATAAGTCTAACTGGATAAATCGTAACTTGCGGTAATGTTTATGTATGTATATACGCTAGATCCTTGAATAAAAATTCTTCTTCTTCATCATCTGTGCACCGACGCATCTAAGGGTGCGTTGCAAACAACCAATCGCTTGCATGCGATGTACGGTGATTCACCTGACAACGGAGCGCTAACTTTCAGCCGCTTGCAATCGCAGCAATCGCTGAATGAGGTCGCCTCGTTCTCAAACCAAAATGGCGGTTAAGGAAAATTTGAATTCGAAGGCTGAACAAACCTGTTCGGCTGCCATTTGGCAAAAATCAGCTTTGTTCCACTGGTTCAATGTAGTCATCAACAATCACAAATTCATCATCGAGACTATCCTAATACGTTGCTTATAAGCGCCAGACGAGCAAACGGTAATCGCTCCGCCATTTTTAGAAGAGCGGTAAACGCTTCGAGCAAACTTATCCTCAGTACTTTTCGTTACACTCCACTGGTGTACGTAAACTTATCCTCAGTACTTTTCGTTACACTCCACTGGTGTAAGTAAACTTATTCTCAGTACTTTTCGTTACACTCCACTAGCGTAAGTTTACTTAGACTGACGCTTAGAGCTGTTGCAGCCCGGAATACGCGATTCATTTGCTTACTCTATGCAGTGATAATCTACAACCACATCTATATAGGCTCCCTGTTCTAAGTGATTTTCGGTTTGCAACGCATTCTATAAGAGGCAAAACACCTCGTTTTTAAGGTAGACCGCCACCTACCATTCTCGGTACACGTAAAGAATCTGTATGCTCTGGACATTGTTTGAAAGTGTGATGAATTCCAGACAATAGTTCAACCTTCGAATTCACCGCTGAGACCAAACCTATTTTTACATGTTTTTCTATGCTAAACAAAACCAGTCTGAAACATTCATCATCTATTCAGAGTCCTTATCTTGCCTCCATGCAGGCACTTCCAGTCACCCTATCACTACAGACGTTTTATAATTTACAACATCCACTTTTAACTGTCCAGCGTGATACATGAATTTAGGTTTGGCTAACGCAGCAGTATGAGTTGCACGTGAAAGTGGTGTCACGAAGTCACGTGAGAGAGGTTTCTTGGTGTCTGAAAAGGAATGTTTAATTATTCGAGGTCTTCGCATTGTGCAGGCGAGCAGTTTCACCACTACGTGTCTTTCAATGGATCAACAGTCAGTATTACATCCTTCACGTCCCCAGGAATCAGACGAGCAACGAAATGGAACACAAAAGGACACAGTAGAAGGGTATGAAACATTTCAGTTGTTTAAAGACTATATGGACATAAAATTAAAAACTGTTCAAAGAGAGATTATAGAAGAGACTAAACAGAGATCTATCACTGCCTTTAAAAGAGCTTACAAGGATTCTGAAATCACGTCTTTCTGTTTCAAAGGAAATCAACTACAGTACAAGTTCAATTTTGGTCTTTTGGATAAGATAGATACATCCTTCAGGCTTATTAAAACACAGCGTTACGCAGAGGGTTTAGAGTCTCTGCAATCACTTTCTGCTGACGTTCACAGGCGTAACAAGCATATCAGGCTGGCTGAGCGTTCTCCATCTGGTTGGGGTATTGTATCAGAGTTGGAAGGCGATGAAATTGCTTCAGGTTCAGAGGAAGAACGTAGGTTTGAGAAAGCGGAGACGAAAGCCTTGCGTAAGCGCCGTGCTTCCTCCTTAAGACCTAGAGGAAAGTATCAGAATATGTCTGCTACGGTGTCTTCTCCTAACAATGACGTTAGTGTTAACACATCAAGCTTGTACCCTGTGCAGAATCAGCCCTTTCGTTCTATCAAACGAGGCCCGTCTCCTAACCAACAATGTTTATACTGCGGTGGATTTGGACACTGGAGGGCGTCTTGCCCCCTTGCAGCGTCACAACGTGCAGCCCAGACATCCAGTTCAACCGAGCGTGACCAACCAAGAGAAACTCTCAATAAGTAGTACTTCGTCAGATCGTCTTACAAGCTTGTCAGAGTCAGCAACGTCACACGAGAACAACAGATTCAGTCTGGACAAGGGGAACAGTCAAATGCTAGACAGTGGAACACAGGGTGGACATACTGCGGGCTCTGAAGGTACTTTTGTACAATCAGATTTGGCTTGTTTACAAGAGTTTAGAACGTATGAGTTCGAATCCACATCGTCAGTTAGTGTCAAAGGTAGTCTAAAGAGGCATTTATTGTTTTGGGTTGGCATTGGTGCTCCAAAGTTTGTTATTGATACTATACGCCACGGTTACATCATTCCTTTCATAGAAAGTCCACCTACATATTTTGCTAAAAATAATATATCGGCTATCAAAAATGCAGATTTTGTTACTCACGCCATTCAGGAATTGCTAAAAAACAAGTGTGTTATTCAGCTAGATAATTCACCCCAAGTTGTCAATCCTCTGTCGGTTTCCACACAACGTTCAGGTAAAAAGACTCATTTTAGACTTGAGATTTGTAAATCAGTTCGTGTGGAAAGAGAAGATTGTTTTTGAGGGCCACAAAACTGCCTTAGATTTTATCAAACAGACTGGTTACATGTTTAAATTTGACTTCAAGTCAGGTTACCATGATATTGATATCCACCCAAGCCAGCTGCAGATTTTGGGTTTTGCTTGGAAGTTTCAAGGTTGTGTAAGATATTTCTGCTTTACAGTACTGCCTTTTGGACTATCTTCTGCCCCGTACATTTTTACAAAGTGTTTACGGCCTCTAGTTAAACATTGGAGGACAAATTCTATAAACATTGTGGTATATCTGGATGATGGTTTTGGATATGACGAATCAAGAGAATTGTCCTCTCAACACTCTGATATGGTTAAAGATACTTTGTACAAATCTGGTTTTGTGCATAATGTTGAAAAATCAGTGTGGGTTCCAAAAACAAAAATGGAATGGCTCGGATTTGTTTGGGATTTAGATCATGGTGTACTGTCAGATTCGGAGAATAAGGTAGAAGATATTATATGTGCGTTTAAAGGCTTTGTGGCTGCTTTACCTAGATTTACGGCGAGAAGATTGGCTAGTTTGACAGGCAAGATTATATCGTTGACTCCAGTATTTGGTGATGTTTGTCGTCTGCTTTCTAGGCAGATGCATGCAGAGATTCAGAAGTCTCCCTCCTGGGATAAAGTTTTGAAAATGAATAATCCAGAATGTGTGTATGAACTTTTGTTCTGGAGAGACAATCTTCATTTATTAAAACCAAGATCGTTGTCAGTGAGCTGTACGCCTATGATTGCTGTTTTTTCTGATGCGAGCGATACCGGTTGTGCAGGCCATATTGAAAACTCTTGGCATGTTTTTCAGAGTACATGGGACTCGGAACAAGCAATGTTAAGCTCAACTTGGAGGGAAATGAAGGCTATCGAATTAACTTTGAATGCTTTTGCAAACTTATTAAGTGGAACATCGGTAAAATGGTTTACAGATAGTAAACCTTGCTGTCACATTGCTTCGTGCGGAAGTTTCAAGACAGAGCTACAAAAACTTGCGATGTCAATCTTTATTCTGTGAAGACTAGCTGTAACAAAGTTAAAGTTCAGCTGGATTCCTAGATCGGAGAACGAAAAGGCTGATGCTTTGAGCAGGTTTCAAGATTCTGATGACTGGAGTATAACCGATTTGGTTTTCAGATTCCTGGATAAACGGTGGGGACCACATTCCATTGACCGATTTGCAAATCACATTAACACTAAGTTAGCGAGGTTTAATTCCAGGGTTTGGGTTCCTGACACAGAAGCGGTAGACACGTTCACACAGCAATGGGCGGGGGATAACAACTGGGTACACCTTACCAAAGACCATTCGCTTCGTTCTGAATAGCCAAGCACAAACAACACTAATTCTTCATAAGTGGATTTCTGCCCCTTATTGGCCTATGTTATTTTCGAAGGACGAATCTAGACACTTTGTTGCAGATATGATACAGCTTAGTGCTCACAATTCCATTACAGGGGGCAGCAAAAAAGACTTATTTGATAAATTCAGTGGGCACATTATTGCCATTAGAATTAACGCTTTTTGTTGAATTTTGCAGATTTGTTTTCGGTTGGCATATGGAAGCAGCAGGAATCTTTGGTCCATGAAGATTTGCTCAATCTGTCCAAGAGCATGCCTCATATTGTTTATAAATCAAAAGCAACTTCAACGATTCAAAAATACAAAAGAGCATTTAAATTATGGCAAAAGTGGGCATCAGCGTTTGATGAAGTGAGCTGTTTACCGGCAAATTCTTTTCAGTTTGGATTGTATCTTACCTCCCTTATTCAACAAGGTAAACATTCACCAACTATAGTTGAAGCTATATATGGTATAAGCTGGGCTCACAGAATGACGTGTTTGCAGGATCCGTGCCGGAATGATCTTATCAAAAACATCAGAGAGGCATTACAGCGAGCCTGTACAGAAGAAAGAACCGATTGATACTGACATGTTGCGAAAGCTAGTTTCTGAGTTCGGTAAAAAGGATTGTTCACTGTTAGACTTAAGGTTTCTTGCAATGTCACTCATTTCGTTTGCAGTTTTTTTCAGATTTGCTGAAGTTGTTTGTATAAGAAGGTCAGATGTAAATTTCTTTGATGGGTACATGTGCATTTTTATAGAAAAAAGCAAAACTGATGTATATAGAGACGGTAAATATGTATTGATTTCAGCTTCTGGATCCGAACTTTGTCCTGTTACTATGCTTCGGCGTTACATAGAGAAAGCTGGAATTTGCGAATATTCGCAGGAATACCTGTTCAGAAAGTTATGTTTTTGTAAAAAACGTGGATGCCACATTCTGAGGGGAGACGCACATATTTCATATTCCAGAGCCAGAGATATTTATTGAAAAAAATTCAAACTTGTAGGGGAAGATGTTAAGAAAATTGGCTTGCACAGTTTTCGTTCTGGCGGCGCTGCTACTGCTGCCAGTGCAGGTGTACCAGACCGTTTGTTCAAAAGACATGGCCGCTGGGTTTCTGAAAATGCAAAAGATGGATATGTCAAAGATAATGTAAAAGAATTGTTGAGTGTTACATCGTTGTTGGGATTGTAAGAATAAAATGTCGCAAAACATCTACCCGTTCTTTTAATTTCGAGCTGCGGTAGACATAGCCCAAGTTGTGTGTTTGTTATACAAAATAAATATTTTATGTTCGGTTGATCGAAGAGAATTAGAACATAAATGAATTTATTTTGGGTAAAATACGGTAAAGGTTTGGCTAACGCAGCAGTATGAGTTGCACGTGAAAGTGGTGTCACGAAGTCACGTGAGAGAGATTTCTTGGTGTCTGAAAAGGAATGTTTAATCATTCGAGGTCTTCGCACTGTGCAGGCGAGCAGTTTCACATACATCGATTTAATGATTTCGTATGGAAGATAATGCTGTTTGGCATTTAAAACCGTGGGTTACTTGTGTGTATGCTCAATCCTTTTGGAAAAGTGATGTTTGTATGTAGCTGTGATGTGACAGGCACATGTACAGACCACGGACGGCGGAGCAGACGATATCCTGGATATGTCAGGAAGACGATTGCGTCCTGATACACTGTGAAAACATCACTGAACGTGTACTTTGTGAATAAACCTGCTCGCCTGTAACCTGCGGTAGACATAACCCAAGTTGTGTGTTTGTTATACAAAATAAATATTTTATGTTCGGTTGATCGAAGAGAATTAGAACATAATATAAGTTGTTCACTGGCCATGAGGGAAACATGGGTTGACGTAACCTTGATGTTACCGACACTGAGCGTTCGTCAACCCATGGGTCACGCGGGACCAGTGAACAGCGTATTAATCTTACCTCACTATTAAATCTGAATTGTTCGAAGCACGAGTATTAATCTTTTTGTGGCCATCGCTAGATTTTGCGTACAAGAAAATCAGATTTAGAATTTTGTCTCTTCAGTTGATTTGCATTCGCAAAACATCGGTAATTTCCGTAGATCATACGTGATTCAATGTTTTTCGAGACAAAGAATTACTAATACAAAGTACCAAATGAATTCGGCATTCCCAGCTGGGTGCTTAGAAATGGTACATTGAAACGGCTAGAAGAACGCGCAACCAAACAGAAAAAAAAATTTATGTGAGGTAAGAAACCGTTTTTATCTGTTTGTTTGGCATTTTAGAAGTTGATGGATAATAGAAAAGTATAATACTTTGTGGATGACAACTTCTTTATTTTTATGATGCGACGTTTCGGTATAGCTTCTTATCTGCGATGTAGTGGAACCCAGGGGACCGCATTACATTCGCGTTAGTAAGTCTAGTTCGTCATTTTGTAGCATAAACAACACGCCACTTCCCTAACAACCAGACTGTGATTTCTCACAACAGATGTCTGCCCCTCATAAGTAAATATATCATTGCGACATTTAAAAAAGAAATGAAGATGTCTTGAAGAAATACTTTTACATTTAAGTTTATCCTACCATTAAAAGGCAAAATATCTTTTCTAACTTGGATCAGCTGTAATAAATACATAGTATTTAGTCCCGTGAAACTATTGCGTGTAAAAACTTTCTTCTTTAAATGACGCCCGTATTTATGGGAAAGTATCGTCCAATATAACCAGATGAAATCAGCTGCACAAATTGATAAATTGTTTTTATTTGGTTGCTGTTAGATTCTTTTGGTATGTATAGATTGGTCTAGATTGATTGATCTGTACTAACTTGGTAAATGTTCAATAAATACTGGTCAGAATTTGTACCCTTCAACAAATACTGGACAAAAATAGTTAGGGATATATGGAAATTTTGAAATTTTGAAATATGATCTATTTATTCATTGACACACTGATAAAATATCAGCCATAAACATACCAATATCCCTAACATATTTTGGCCAGTGTAGTTCAACGCAGAAATATTACTAGGCAGTAAATCAGCCTCAATAAGAGTGAAGTGACAGTAAATATTTATAAAATTTCTGTTTTATTCAGAAGTCAACTTAGACGCAAGACGAGCCCGGTGAGAAAGATGGCTGATTAATTTCCATAAGTGTTGATGAAATGAAGTTTCTTTAAAACATATCGTTGATTTGTTTTCATTTTAGTAGATAATAACGGGTGACATGATTAATATATTGAATTACATGTATGTAATTACTGGAGGAGATTCAAAATGCATAGTGTTGGTAACATAGAGTTGCAGTGACATCAGATGTCCTTCGTTTCTTATATCTCTACACTCGGTTCACTAAAACGTTTCTCAAACGTTTTCAGAACGTTTCTAAGTTAGCTCTACGCTACATTCCAGCCATATCACAGCATAATGCACCAGTAATGTTCTTCATACTTTGTATCCATCCCGAAACCCGTGTCTTCAGTTTGACGCGCGAACGCCTTAAAGAACGAATAAACTCAATTTTTTGGTACAGCTCTTTTTACTACTGCATATGAAAGAATTTTGGTTAGTCATAAACGGAACACCATTCTTGTAAAATAAAAACTAAGTCACTATGCACAGATTTCCACTGGACCCCGTAGTTTGTGCTTAAATTGGTTGTTTGTGTGTGCGAAGCGATGCTTAAATCGGTTGTTAGTGTGTGAGCAGTGAGCGTTGTGGAAGTCTGTAGTATATACTAAATCGGATGGTTCGCCCCCTGCCACGCATCCAGGAGAGAAATAGTAAGCTACCTCACCGCCCCGAGCTTTGTAGAGCGATGTGCCATATACTTAGGAACAAATCCCCAATAGCGACAATCTGAAAATTTTAGTATTCACTTGAAATCCAGATTCTGTAAGTCATAGGTGAAGTACAGTCGTGAAACTTAACCTGACGCTAAACGAAAACCTTCTCCTTGAACTTGTGATAATCACGTAACGTATTCTGTCGTCTGCTTGTTTACACTGACGATTTCCGGTAGCATGGGGAAGAGTTGTGAATTGTCATAGTTCGTCAAAGATTTAATCATACAGCACAATCGTAAACAGCACAAAAAATACAGTGAAATATCCAGTGGTCTTGGTCTAGCCAGGAATACAGTTTACAATGATTTGGAGACGATTTGAAGACGATTTCGAGAATGAGGAAGCACAGAAAATCGGCCTAGAAATGGACGTCGCCGATCGCTGACTGAACGAGATACTCGCCAACTTTTAAAGTTAGTGAAAAGCAGGCGCATTTCTCCGTTATCAGAAATTACCTCAGCATATAACCAGAATAGGATCAGGACTGTCTCCAAGCGTACAATTCAAAGGAAATTTTTCGAAAATAATTATCACAGACGTGTCGTTCGAAAGAACATCAGGATTAGAGAAGTGACTGTGAAAAACCGTCTCGCTTGGGCCAGAGGGAAACTTCGATGGCGAGGTAATGAAGAGTGGATATGTGTCATATTGAGTGATGAATGTAAAATAGTTATTGGAGACAATAACCGTGTGTACGTGTGGAGAAGACCAGGAGAAGAGTACACCCCTCAGTGTTTGAGCGCCGGGTGTCGTGCACGTCTTTCTGTGATCCTCTGGGCCTGTGTTACTTGGAACGGTGTTGAGACACTAACTGTTGTGGAAGGTAACACAAATGCTCAGAAACATATTGATATTCTTGACTGAAAAATCTAGGTATTGTTTACATCAATACTCGTGAGGACTTGGAGCAAGAAATGTGTGGGATAATATATCTGTGAACCATATAAAAAACCTATATTTGTCTGCGGATACATCACTAAATACTGAGGTCAGTACTCCAGTAATTTACTTTTTATGCGAGAATGAATTTGATGCTGCTGTGAGTTGCGCCAGTGACGTCACCCATGTTTGTTTCTAAATATATGGCACACCGCTGTAGATCATTGGTGAGCCGTCACCCGTCACTCCATTAAAAATGCAGTACATCTCTGCAAAACCTATCTTGCAATACCTCCCTCAAGAGCGTGTAAAACTAAACTCACTTTCCAGTGGAAGTCCGCCCAGCGTCAGGCGTCCATTGCCAACATTCCCCGCAATCCAGTATCCAAGAGAACAGTCAACAACAATAACAGCCAATACGTCGAATATAGATAATCGCACTATCACGAAGTTAGAGACTTGCTATCTATAATTAACGTTTTAAGTATTGTAGAGTATCCACGAACAATGCCGTTTTGTCAGCACAAATAAGGTTTCTCTTGGGATAACCTGCAGGATCAATAACCTTCATGAATAACAATCACGAAGTACCTCATCTTGCACGCGGCATTCGTTACTTCAAGAGTTGGACGTGTGTCCGATATACTGTTGTTTGGATTAGGAGTATAATGTTTTTGTCCGCTGTGTTGTATTTGTTGGCCTGCATGCTGCCGGCGACTCTGCAAGCCCAGTGTAATGTTAATCAACACAAGAGTGAAAAACTGGACATGAAGTCCATAAAGTCCGGCATGTTGTCCTCCGTCTACAGGTGTTCCCACATGTGTTGGTACTTACGGAACTGCAGGTCCGTCAACATGGACATCGACAACAACAGGTGCGACATGAAGGCGGAGACCGGAGATACCTCCCCGACAAATGTTCGGCCCAGGATGAAAAGTTTGCGAGCAGATGTTAAATCTGTTCCATGTCAGGTAGGTGAAGATCTTTCTGTACACGTTTATGTTCCGTTCGAGTGAGACCTGTTAGGAAAATATGACGTGGTCGGTATCTCGGCCGCTGCCAATAAGGTGCAGATCTTTGTGTATGGTCTGCTTTGAGTCAGCTCTGTTAGAAAACTTTGTTGGTTTTGGAAACATTTCTTATGATCTGTAAAATAGTATTACTGCTACGGTGGTCTGACACACTGTGTTCCACACACCCAAGCACAACATGGCTGAACTAAAGGATGTGACGTTATAACTCGCAACATTTATATGTTGTTGAACACTATGATCAGTTTTACATACTGACAGACACTTTTAAAAATGTTTGCCTGTCTGTCTGTTGTACATTGATCCATATGTTCCGTAATAAACATTTACATGTTGTTAAGCATAATAGAAGAGTTGTAGTACACATTATCTCACTATAAAATAAATCTGTGACACTATTTTCATGAAGTGTAAGACAATTACATAATCCATAGTCAGTGTTACATGTTTTCAGGCTGCAGTGTAGAAAAAGACATTCTCTGTGACACATTGTCACGTTCTTAAACATTATAAAATAGTTCCTAGAAACACTTTCCTTTGTTAAACTCTATACAACACAACAGTGTTACATACACCCGTGCATATGGCACACATGTGTTAAACATTTTATTGATGTGAAAGACAATAAAACATTTATGTGACACATCTTCACGTTTGTTAAACGCAATGAAAACGTTTGGTAACACATTTTCATGTTAACCACTATAAAAAGACATTGTGTCAAATAATCATCTTGTCAAACACACACACACACACACACACACACACGCGCGCGCGCGCGCGCGCACACAAATTCTGTTACGCATCTTGATCGTGCTAAACACAATGCAACATATCTCTTTCATATCTTCATATTGTGGGACTCAATAAAACATTGTCCTGTTACACGATTTCATGTTGCTAAACACGAGGAAACATTTTTGTTACGCATCTCCATGCTGCTAAACATAATACATGCAAAACTTTTCTTATGCCCAGCTCCATTTGTTCAACAAAATCCAAAATTTTTGTTACATATTTTCGTGTTCTGACATATGCTTTAATGTTGTTGAATGCAATAAACTAAATCTGTTACTTACAGTCAAACCGTTATGTTACACGTCTTCACCCCGATAATGAAATGCAACAGTGTAACATACACCTAAAACCCTCAAACACAAAACACGGCTTCTGATCTATACAACACTCAGTCATCCAAACAGATTTCTGAGAAACAAATACACACTAACTCTTTATTCAGCACGCTCCATAAACGTTCGTGATATTCAATAACTTTTTCCAATCCTCTGATTTTAATGAATCTGTTTCCAAACAGTGCGCTAATGGATGTCACAAGGGACATTTTTTCACTGTCTTCCATCTAGTATTTTATGCCATATCAACGAGGAAAAGCTGTCGTTCATAATCAATAACAAACTTCTAAGCATGATGGAACCTCGATATAAATGTTGAAACTAACGCAACAGTGTTAGCTTAGCTTTTCAGTTTGAGCGAAATCTGAAAACACATTGTCTTTCATCGCGTTACTAGATTGTCGGGTTTGTTCTGGACAGTTGTCGAAGTTTAGGAGGACTATTCTACAGCGTTGACCACACCGACACACTGTCCTCTTGTTGTGCGATTGGTTGGTGCTTTCGTTTGAGCAGGACTTGTCCTTTTCGTCATCACAGGTGTCATATTTATTTTTGTAAGCATCGATTTATAAGTTTTCGCCCGCATCCCCAGTCCGGTCTTTCGGGAGATAATGAATCCTTTAATGTACTGAAGCTAGGTCCATTTGAGAATAGTCATACTAGAAGTTGTTACTCTCCAGCGAATCAATTTGTACTTCCAATCAGGCGATATACTTGTCAATCGATTGCTACTCCCCCTGTCTATTTATTATTGTATGCAATTCCTAGAGTGCTATTTCGAAGCAATGTAGTGATTGATATTGTGAGCATCGACTCACACCTGATACCTGAACCAGTTCACCTGGATAGGCTGCTGGGGAAGGGTTTGTGACAGGAATCTGACAAGCAGTCACTTTTGTTTCTGAATGTTTAAACGTATATTATAGCTTCAGCTCGAAACGGTATGGGTCGATGCTCATGCTATCAACCGCTAGCTTAATTACCCAAACAGATATACTGTAATACAGAATGTGGAGTGCACCGTTACTCAATTTTCATTCATCAGGTTTCATTTCCAAATTATAAACTAATGCTGAGGAGTACCCCCAGGTAATGCTGGACCATAACATGTTCAGTAAAACCAGGGAGGCTATATGTTGTAGATTATCCCTGGTAAAACTAACTCACTCACCCACTTCTGATGTTTTCTCATTATTTTACGAGGTCGGTCAATTCTGAACAGGTGTTTTTCACCAAGGTGCATTATTAAGGATTCTGTCGTGTCTCGTCCATTCTCGCGAGATCAGAATTGGAGAAGGCGGCAGATCAACATTTCATTTGTCTGGGGTAGATGCGACATGAACAGAAACAACACAGAGACCAGTATGTTTGTTGGCATTCTGGGGAGAACATCCCCTAGAGGGACACTGGAATAGTGACTAAGGAAATGATTAAACATTTAAAACGTCTCCCCAACGTCACATATGCATGCTTGTTCCGTGAATTTAAACTTTCTTCAAACCGTTGATGCATTCTTTGGTCCCGCTGTAAATAATTAAGTGGGTCTTTGATGAATAGTTTTAGAACAGAAGATATGCAGACGTCTATGTTGTGTTAGTGTCAGCTCTGTTAGAAAACAGTGTTGAATTTCGAAACATTTTTATAGTCTGTACAATAGCATTACAGCTACGCTGCCCTGAATTGTTATTTTGGATTGACTGGTTTGAAATCGATTATTTACAGATCGTTGTTTTATAGGTTGAAAATAGCGGAAATTATATTTGTTATCCTGATCAGTGTGATCAATGCTAAACGTAACATGACAAACCATGCTCAATTAATAATAATAATAATAATTTGTTGTTTGATCACATTCAAGTAGTTAGCTGTTCGAGACATATCCTTTCTCACACCGAATATTATTTGCACTGCTGGGATGCGGTGGGCGAGATGTCTCAGGCGCCAGTCGAGTAATGCAGCGAGCTTAGAGATGCCAGGAGATCGAGCCCACCTGTGACTGGGTGTAAAAGCCTTGGAGTCAACATTGTGTGCAGTCTCTTTCAGTGTTGTCACAATCCCTAGTGTACAGTACACAACCCTGTGCACTTTAAAAGAACCCATGTATCCGTTGGTATATCACCAGATGGTGTCCACATGAATAGTTGCGAGCACAGCAACGTGCAGTAAACCTGAACAAAGTACTGTGACTATATGTCCTCGTGCACCCTGCTGAGAACGGTACCTCTTAACCACACACACACACACACCACCACCACCACCAACCACCACCACCCCTGCATTTTGCAGTGGCGGGCAATCAACACGTCATGAGGGGTACCCGATTGAGTCTTTTTTAACCGTATGATCCTCAGCTGATAAACAGCCCTGCAAAATGACCCATGTTGTTGTTATGATTATAGTTGCTCATTTCAAAAACAAAAACACCGATTTCCATTCAAATCCACGTCTGTATATGTATGGCGCTGGAATGTTTAATGTTAAATTTGTTTGTGAATGTGGACATTTAAAGCGTCATTTTGCCTCTCTTACGCGATTCAAGGTCAATACTGAGTGTAACCTCCATGTCACTGTATGAGAGCTTGCACTCTCCTCCTCATACCCATGTCTACATCCTTACCCTCTGAAGGGGCAGTCCAGGTCATTCCTCGTGTAAAGAGGGTTCCAGCTGTTCAGGCTCTCTTTGACGGCCAGTCATGTCCCCCAAATGCTCCAAACAGTAAAGACTAGGACACATGTAATCGTGAGGTATGTCAAGGGGGTGCTTAACTAAGTTCTTTGTGCATATGATAAAGTAATACAATATTTGCGTGCGATTTCCTTTGTAAAAGAAAGAAAGGGGGTGCATTCATGAATACAGTCTCGTTGGGGCCATACATATATTCTCTTATTAATCACTTTTATATTCAATATGTGCCAGCTTAAAACTGAACCATTACAGAACATCCTTTCACCTTTTCCCGAATGAACCGATAACTTGTTCGAGAAAGTCTTTCTAGTCCAGTCATCCTGGTAAGATTCTGACCCAACCCACCACAAATTGCAACAGAAATGATTTCAACTGTTTTAAGACTCGGAACCTATCCTTTATAACATATAAAAAGTCTAGGAAAATCTCAGTGGTGGAACAAGGTCAAATTCGATCCTCAAGGTCATAGGGGTCATCTTCGCTTTTGAAATCTTTGATGGATATGCAAACGTTTTTGGATTCTACTCAATTGTGTCATGTTATATATCCACTTGGACAAAACTGCTATGATTATGAAAACAAAATTATCATTGTTCCCTTTTTGGACTAGTTTTACATGATGAAATATTGTGATAAATCTGTATCTATCAATAGGCATTCCAAATAATGATGAAATAGAATAAAGAATGGGATTCTTATGTCAACACCTTTCCATCAGATACAATGATGAAAAACAAGTCATTCTGTCAATTATAATAGAATTGTTTACTACTCAACTCCATAAATGGTATTTCATTATGAATTCCTTAGCTAATCTTCTTTGACTGACATGGCAATGTCCTTTTCCCGTTTACTTTACAACAGCTCTCTGATTGCATCATTCATCGCTGAGGTCGAGCCTTTGAGCATTCAGACATGCACAACCACGACACACACTACACAAGTGAGTGCATCTCAATCTATGCTTCTTACATGTGCATCTTTGAGAAGTGCACATATTTGTTTTACAGTTAGATCTGATCACTGCCAACAGTTCCTTTGGAGCTGGGGGCAGATCTGTTTGCAAGGGTAAGGTCCTCTTACCATCTCTCTTCCACCCCCAATCTCTCAAATTCAGCGGTTGATGGTTTCCTTTCCACTCTTGAATCTGAAAGTAAACCCGGAGGCTGTGATACTTGACTGCTGATGAGGTTGGAGGAAGATTCTGGGGATGAACATGCATCTGGCTTGAGGCTACCTTCTTACAGAAACGTCTGCGTCTGAGTAAGTCCAGACTTTCACCTGATTCTCCATTCAGGAGACAAACCATGGCCTTCTCTCCAGCTTCAATGATCTGTTCTGCTGCTATGGATTCAATGGGCTGGTTTCTTCCTGAAACTTTTTCATGGCAACTGCTTTTCCAATTCCATGGATTCTTTTGTTGTATCACAGCCTAAGACAGCGTGTATGAACAACAAGTTCTGACAAGCGTTTTCTCCTAGCTTCTTCTTGGTTTCGTTAATATTCCAAAATGGAATTCTTTTCAAAGAACATTTCTTGGGGGTTGACTGCAAGGAAATATCGCACAATTCCAGATTTGCGTGATAGCACAGGAGGACTAGTAGATCCGTGTCGTCCCTTATGACAACTGTTGGTGACTGGCATGCGAGCGAAACTGCTGTTTGAACTATAACAACATTAGCATCACCAGCTGCGTGAACTGTGTCTCTTCCTTCAGCTTGTAAATAGGAACACAGCATCGTGATGAACTGTTCTTTGTTCTGATTATTAGCGAGGAATGATTCTTTCCTTGACTGTAAGATCATACTATCATCAAATTTAACTGTTGGTCCAATAAGTCCACCAGTTCGTCTCATATGTGTAAACTTTGTCGATGAAGTTGAGTATCCATCGAACACAACTGTAGCTCCACCATAGTGTCTTTTGACATATGTGCAGTGCATGGTGCACAACTCAGCATAGGATACTCCACGTGGCCAAGGCAGAGTATGAAGCAAAGCCCCTCCATCGAGAACATACACAGCATCAGAAGCCAGTGCAGGTTTGTTTGCTTCCTTCAGGAACAAGGGAGAGTCAAAACAGTGCAGGTGGGTAACTGCAAAGTTCAAACTTTAGTAAAGATTGGAGGTCATGTGTTGACTGCCGAGCAGCAATCAGGAACCGTTGAAACAATAAAACCGGACCAATGTTGCAGATGTCATCATCTTGTGGTGTAAGAGACATCTCGTTTATTTGTACAACTTGATCTGTCCTTTAGAATTTGTAATCGCAAGTGGTAGTGTTTGTCATAGAGTCCAAAATAGAGTTACCAACACTGCATGCTTCATCTGCATTCACAGTTACACTTGCAACAACTCCATTTGCAATGTTTCTGAGGTCTCTCTCTTGAAGAAAATGGAGAAGTTTCAAGGAATCATTTTTGTCTCTATAATGTCTTGCGTTAGACATGTCTTTGTGTAGTTCAGAGTTTCTGTTTCCACAACTTGTTAGATCATTCATGGCATTGCTGACTTCAGTGCACAATGGCATCGACATAAGCCAGACAAGTCTCTGTGTTTCAGACATGCCTGTTCCCCTTGTAAGTCCTCCATTTGTCTTATTGCTCCGCATGAGCACCTGTTCAATCACCAGATCTGTTGAAAGTCCTCCCAATAACGATCGGATCTGCGTATAACATGATGACCTGAGTTGAAGTGTTCAAAGGTTTGTGGATGTGTTGCTTGTAGGGAAGTCATCATTCGAAGGTACAATGGAACTGATTTGGTGTACAAGTTATGACCAGCTGCTGCAAAGAATGGCAACATGTCAGAAATAGACTTTAGGTGCATTTTCCAGTTTCCTAATCTTTCAGCTTTAATGAAATCCCTCAAGATATCCACCATGCTCATGTACTGGATCCAACGTTTTGCTGTCCTCATTTTGCCTAATTCATCTCTGTCTTGGTTTAACCGATGGTGAATGCTTTCTAATGTGTTTGAAGAAGATACCTCACCAACAGTCAAGGATTCGCTCATCAGCTCATCGTACAGCACTGCGGCCATGTTGAGATCATCATCATCAGTATCAGGAAGGGGAATGGAAAGATCAGCTTCATCACAAAGCTAGGAAGGCTCACGTTAAACGTTCTTGATACCAACAGTCCATTGAGAGCTGTGTCTACAAGAAAGTGAGCTCTAATAGCTCTGGCAACAGCTTTCCCTGAGAGAATTTGACTAACTGTGGTACTGGCATATATCACTTCCAAAAGTTCAAACAGACCCGATCCAGACATGATGTTTCCAATGTATCCCACAAAACTCATCTGTGTGTGAAGTCCTCCAAGCCTCAAGATGATGCTCTTCAAATCCCTTGATGAAGGTTCATTGGAAATTATCATTGAACCATAGAGGTTGATCAAAAGTGACGATTGGTGTGACATTGTTTTTCATGGCTTGTGTCGTGATGAACACTAGTGTAGTGCATATACATTACAAGTCACATTGGGTTCATGTCAATCATTGGTAGATACACAACTGAAGCTTGTCCTGGATGATGTCCATTGTGGATTGCCTGCATCATGCGTGACCAATTTTGCCGAGTGGGACTGAGCAGCCAAAGACTCTTCCAAAGAATGTCAATCCTTGAAGTTGGGTCATTCCCATCTATTTGTGTCATCGGAAGGTACCTGAGGCTCTGAAATCCAGTAGACGGAGATTGGTAGAAGCGCATGTTAATTCTCCCTATTGCTACAATATCATCTGCTGTGGCTTTCTGTTTGCTGGTGTAACTGTGGCGATGATACCCATTCCATGAAAAGTGTTGAATCCATCTAAAGTCCTAACTTTATGATCCACATTGTCAGCCATATATTGCAGTGAAGACTCAGATATAAGATGTGGAATATCGGACCCTTGTTCAAAGGCAGCACTGTATTTATACTTCTTGACTTCGGTGTAAGAGCAGCAGAAACCCAAGTCATGCAGTTCGTCAATAAGGGATCTTGAGGCAAATCTGTGATGGAGATCTATTCCAAGCCCAAGCTGAAGTGGTGCCCTAAGGAGTTTTGGTCTGGTAGACTGCACAATAGCTTGACCAATGGACGCAATTTTGAGGTCTGAATTCTTCTCGGAGAAAAATGGTTGTAGAAATACCTTGAGGGACTCTGGACGATACTTCAAATGTTCATCCACATTGGCGAGTTCATCAGATGATGGGTAGAATTGTTGAGGGACAGCCATTGACTTGATATCACTTGCGATTAGTTTTGATGCTGTTTCAGTAAGTCTCAGGTTTTCTTTTTCAGGATCTTGGATCTTTGGCATGCTATAATACTCATGCAATATACTGGATGCTGTCTTTCTGAAGGTAACACTGTTGGGTTTGCCATTAACTTCTGATATCAAAATTGTATCACCAAAATGCGCCTGTAATTGTTGTTTCATGAATGTAAAGCCATACGCATCACAATCACTTCCAGCAAGTCTGCCTTCCATTATAGATATGAGATCTTGGATGGTAATCTGCCCTGCGTCATTGTCTTCAAGATATTTTATGACATAATTGAAAGCATCTGCTTTCCTTGAATCAGTTTTGACTTTTTCGGAAAATCATTGTCATGAAGATGGCATGATTGTGGAATATTCTTGTTTGTTCTGAAGTTGACACTGCAGGTTTGATGGCACCAGCAGCATTCAAGTCCTGTACATACGCCAGTCTGGCTTTTACCTTGGTGGACCAACTGTTATTTCGCATGTCGCATATGTTTTCGATGTTACTCTGAAAAGTTTGTGTCCAAACTTGGAATACATCATGCCCCTTCTTTTTATCTGAGAATTTTGCTGATTTGCCACAAAATATACTGTCAGTTCTAAATGAAAAAGATATTTCCTGTGACCTCAACTCTCGGTTTTCGGTAGGAATTGTCTCTGTATTTCGGCTCGCAATGATATCATTTGGATTTATATATTTTCTTCTGCTCTTGATGTGGACAGATTGTCCTGGTTTCACAACTACAGTATCAGCACGTTGGGAACTTGCTATGTTAATGCCAGCACTCCCCTTTTTCCTCAACACCACTGACGCCTCACCATTATCCAGAGGATGTCCACACATTCCATTAAACCTGACTCCATAGACACTGAAATACATGAAAAAATGTCTTTTGGATGATTATTTTTAAGCAAGTAGGAAATCAATTCCTGGAACCTTGATATTATTCATCAGCAAAATTGAAAACATTTTAAAGATTGATAAACATTCAGTACAACTTTTGTTTTGGGGCTAATCATTTTGGTCCATAATTCAAAAACAATATTGTATCGTCATTGTAATCGATTATGTTTGGGAAATTAATTCAGCTTCTATAAATCAGGTTTAAAAGGTTTTCAATGAAATTAGGACTTATTTCCATAAAAAAATATATAAATCGTTTGAGGTATTGTTAAAGGCTGTTCAGTAATAGTAGTCGTTGGGAAAGTATTATATCAATCAAGAAGTTTGCAAGGAGGGACTTTCAAACACTATATGCTTCAAAGTACAATTACTTATAGAAGAGAGCTTCCAGACCATTTCTATGATATCATGATGATACCTGAACATTATATCAAGAATAATGTAAGGAAAACATACCTTATTTCCATGAGAATGTTGACAACTTCAGAAAAATTACGTCATAGCCGTGACCTTGTTTTGATGCCCTGCAATATTTCTCCTTATTTTTAAAGACATTAAAGAACAATGTTTTAAAAATAATAAAGCATTGTTTTAGCAGATATTTTATACGTAATCATATATTTAATTATATTTTAATTGTTGTCGGCAAACAATCTTCATATTTTTCGGAATTGTTTCGGAGGAAAACAAAGCAAAAATGAGAAATTCTAATCCCTATTAAATTAAATCTAATCCCATATAGTTTTGAAAAGCCTGTAATTAGAGCTTTCATTTGATATATAACATGACACAATTGAGTAGAATCCGTTTGCATTGCCATCAATGATTTCAAAAGCGAAGATTACCCCTATGACCTTGAGGATCGAATTTGACCTTGTTCCACCACTGAGATTTTCCTAGACTTTATATATGTTATAAAGGATAGGTTACGGGTCTTAAAACAGTTGAAATCATTTCTGTTGCAATTTGTGGTGGGCATTCTCATATGCACAAAATGGGATCTTGATAAACAGTTCTAGAAGCAGAAGCCAACCTTTCGTAACTCCCGTTGGAGTGTCTTATTACCGACACACATACACTGATAATTTCTTTCTATTATCTGGATTGATTTTGAAAACAATTGTTCCACCACAACATTATGAACATACAAGTGTTGACGTGGTCGCATTTTACTCCATCGCCCTCTTATCCCTCCATACTTTATCATAAGCGAGGCATTCGTTTTCTGTGTGCTAGATCTGAAATCCTTACACAATTATTTAATGGGAAACGCTTTTGTGAGCGTTATATTCGATAAAAGGTTCTGTCAGTGGGCTATGACATATCACCTGCTCTAGTGAGTGGGTGCGTGGGTCAGTGGTTTTAGTTTTACACAGCCTTTAGCCATAAGGGGTGGCGTGGTGTTGCTAGTGTATGCAGTGTGTTACCTGAGCACATTTAATTGTCATATGTTAAGCACCAATGTCTGTAGCTGTTTGAATGTCGACTAGGAGAGTTGAAGTCATTGTTCTTGTCTACTCAACTTGTGCGCTTTAGCAAGACATCAAGCCTGGAAAGGCGCGTGATTGGTATTCTTCTTCATTCTTCTTCTTCATTCATTGTAAAACATATTTCTAAAGAGTATTCTTTCACTCTGAATTTCTATGCAAAGATTGAAATATGAAACAGGCAAAGTGGTCTCAGTGGCCTCATTCATGTATAGTTAAGGAAGGTAAATTAGTGGAAGGATATTGATTTATTGATTGTTATCCAGCGATAACAAATCATGAAAAACCTGAAACTTCACAGCAAATGATCTTGTGTTGATTTTAACAACCCCAAGTCGGTATCCTGATTGATATCCTCCAGAACAGATCAAGCGTAAAGAGAAGATATTTATTGGATTTTGTTTCGGTTCTTTTCGTAGGCATATTAGACATGAACATAATACAGAGACATGAAAACAACAGTGGGCGTGTTTCGAATGTTTCAAAGAAACATGGGCATGTTGCGCAGACACCTGATATTTAAGTTTACTTTAACACGTCGCAGTTTCATTCTGGACTCACAAAAGTCCAGAAATTGTCCGCACTGTGGCCACTCTGTCACAAGGGATTTGTCAAAAATAAACATGCAGCTGTTATTAATATCTGCTAAGGATGAAAAAAAAGGAAAAACACGTGTTTCGAAAGCTTAAAATTTAAACTCGCCCATGGGCGAGAATGTTTAGTTTCGTCCAGAATTAATGTTCTGGAAGGATCATGGTACAAATTTCATCTCATTTTGACTTACTTCCGCTAATGAGAGCGATTTTGAAAAACCTCAAAATTATTTCCTTTTACTCAAAATACATATTTTCCCATGTTTTGGAGGTTATAAATGAATGAGGGTATATTCATAAGTTTCATAACACAAACTTCAACTCATTTCGACTTGATTCCGTTAATTTAGAGCGAATATTTCCATGTTTTGGAGGTTGGAAATGAAAGAAATTACATTTATGAGTATCCTGACAGAAAATTCAACTCACTTTCACTTAATTCAGTTAATGTAGACCGAATTAAAACAAATCAAACACACACACAAAATTTCAGAATTAAGTCAAAATGAGCTGAATATCGTGTCATAACACTCTCAAATATACTTCCATTCATATACAAACTGCAAATCATGGAAAACAAACATGTATTTCGAGTAAAAGTAAATATTCTCGTCCCAGGGCTAAAATGTTTAGCGGCGAGATTGCTCTCAATTATGCGGAGTCAAGTCACAACGAGCTGAAATTTGTATCATGATACTTATGAACATACTTTCATTCATTTACAACTTCCAGAATGGGACCCTGTTAGCCCATGGGCTTGGCTATGGGTGAACGAGTTTAAATTTTGAGTTTTCAAAAAACGTTTTATATCTTTTGTCATCATTAGCAGATATTCATAACAGCTGCATGTTTATTTTTGTCAAATCCCTTGTGAGAGAGTGGGCACAGTGCGGAGTGTTTCTGGACATTCGTGAGTCCAGAATTAAATTGTGACATGTTCTTTCCTTTTTCACAATAGTGGTTTGTCGGTTTGTAACATCGGTGATTCCCTTTGTCCGTTAGTTTACTTGGAAGCGGTTGAGTAAGGTTTGGTCTCGTGTATAATTATGGCTGAATTAATTAAGATGGACTTCATGTACCATAGATGTGCCTGTTGTTGAAGATCGCAGCAAGGAATATACAAGCTCTGAAACAAGACTCAATGTCTGTACACACAGCCCCAAACTATCCCATCAACCATGTTTTGTTGCGGCAGCCGATCAACATAAGCTAGCCAATGAAGATCTTAATTAATAAGGAATATAGCCGACAAATATGATTCTATCTTTAACAATGACTTGAACTGTAGTAGTTACACTTGGGAGAGGTACTTAAGCTTGAAATCCATGACTGTTGCAAATTAAATAGAAAGCTTTGTCTGAATAAAGAGAGAGGACTAATTTATTACTGTGTCATGTTGTTTCAGAATGTATAAAACAGTAATGTATATGTAACAACTGGGCCTCGTTAGGCTTAAAAGCCACCACGTTTAAAACATTCCTGTATATTGACACACATACACTGTTAAACAAACTCAAATATTATTTAGACAATTTAGACTCAATCGGACAAACACAACGACTCGTTAGAACACACCCACACACTAGAAGAACACACTGACTCACTCGGACCAGGGAGAATATATATAGATATCCCTACTCGGACAAACACACCGACTCACTCTGACAAACACAACGACTCGCTCAAACACGGTGACACACTCTGACAAACACACCGACTCGCCCAAACACACTGACTCACTCTGACAAACACAACGATTTGCTAAAACACACCGACTCGCTCAAACACACTGACTCACTCTGACAAACACACTGATTCGCTCAAACACACTGACTCACTCTCACAAACACAACGACGTGCTCAAACACACTGACTCACTCCAACAAAGACACCGACTCGCTTAAACACACTGACTCACACTGACAAACACACCGACTAGCTCAAACACACCGACTCACTCTCACTCTCACAAACACAACGACTCGCTAAAACACACTGACACACCCTCACAAACACACCGACTAGCTCAAACACACTGACTCACTCTCACAAACACACCGACTCGCTCAAACACACTGACTAACTCGGACAAACACACTGACTCACTCACTCAGACATAGACACCGACTCGCTCAAAAACACACCGACTCACTCTCACAAACACAATGACTCACTTAAACACACCGACTCACTCGGACAAAGACACCGACTCGCTCAAACACACCGACTCACTCGGACAAACACACCGACTCGCTCAAACACACCAACTCACTCGCACAAACTCACCGACTCGCTTAAACACAGTGACACACCCTCACAAACACACCGACTCGCTCAAACACATCGACTCACTCGGACAAACACACCAACTAGCTCAAACACACTGACTCACTCTCATAAACACAACGACTAGCTCAAACACACTGACTCACTCGGACAAACGCACTGACTCACTCATTCAGACATAGAGACCGACTCGCTCAAAAACACACCGACTTACTCTGACAAACACACCGACTAGCTCAAACACACTGACACACCCTCACAAACACACCGACTCGCTCAAACACATCGACTCACTCGGACAAACACACCAACTAGCTCAAACACACTGACTCACTCTCATAAACACAACGACTAGCTCAAACACACTGACTCACTCGGACAAACGCACTGACTCACTCATTCAGACATAGAGACCGACTCGCTCAAAAACACACCGACTTACTCTGACAAAGACACCGACTCGCTCAAACACACTGACTCACTCTCACAAACACACTGACTCACTCAAACACACCGACTCATTAGGACAAAGACACCGACTCGCTCAAACACACTGACTCACTGGGACAAACACACCGACTCGCTCAAACACACCGACTCACTCTCACAAACACAACGACTCGCTCAAACACACCGACTCACTCGGACAAACACACCGACTCGCTCAAACACACTGACACACCCTCACAAACGCAACGACTCACTCAAACACACCGAATCACTCGGACAAACACACCGACTCGCTAGAACAACACTTTGACTCACACGGACAGACCCACCGATCTGCTTGTACAGATGTAGCGACTCACTGAAACAGCCATACCAGCTCTCTGGGACAGACACACATGCTCTCTGGGACAGACACACATGCTCTCTGGGACAGACACACATGCTCTCTCGGACAGACACACCGACTTACTCATACATACCGACTCACTCGAACTCACAAGCCTACTCACATGGACAAACACGCTGACTGATGCCAATATACGTAATACCTTACACACCATTACAATCACAAAGCTGTTACATTCAGAAGTTTATAAATATCACTGATATATTACATCGCTAATCGTTGCTTATGGTACATCGCTTGTATTCACCGGGCTTGCCCATATTCGATTTCTTCAGTGTTCTTAAGCCAGATTAATTTCTCCTGGTTTTTCAGCTCTGGAAAGAGTCTGTGATTTTATTGCATGAAGTTATAAGTATGTTTCTTACGTCACTCTAATATGAACATTCAAGCAGAAAATGAATCTCATTTTCATCTCGACCTTTGTCACAATCTCTCTTGTAAGGGAGTAATAGGGAGCAATAAGCTTGGTGTATCAACTTCTGTCAATGTTGAGAGGCAGGTACCCATACCAGTACGCTACTAATGTTCTTTCCTGTCATGATACATTTTGTAAACTCAGTCAGAAAATATATCGCATCCCCTGTTTGAATGTCAACTTGTTCAGAACGTTTAGCTTCATGCTGAAGAATTCCTTAATGCTAACCCCCAAACCAATATGAAACTATCTAAATTTATTATCATGTTTGTGTTATCATGTTTGGATTATCATGTTTGGATCATCATGTTTGGATCATCATGTTTGGATTATCATGTTTGGATCATCATGTTTGGATCATCATGTTTGGATCATCATGTTTGGATCATCATGTTTGGATCATCATGTTTGGATTATCATGTTTGGATTATCATGTTTGGATCATCATGTTTGGATCATCATGTTTGGATTATCATGTTTGGATCATCATGTTTGGATCATCATGTTTGGATCATCATGTTTGGATTATCATGTTTGGATCATCATGTTTGGATCATCATGTTTGGATCATCATGTTTGGATCATCATGTCTGGATTGCTGTCGATTAACCGAGTAGTATATCACATATTACTACTAGCGAAAAGATCAGTCTATACTTTAAACAGCAGGATATATCCTTTTCATAATTTCTCAAGATATTTAAGGACACATGCTATATCGAAAGTTTTATTTCAATGATAAATAACCATGGTAGATGTTTTACTAAGAAATAGCAACATTCAGATACGATACGATGACTCCTTAACTTACCACATATATAGTTTGACCTACTAATATGCCCACAACGGTAATAATATTTTCGCTTAGCATCTATTTATTTATACATCTACACCCTCATTTGTGCCTAGAAGTCTGTGCTAACATGACGATGTACATGCCAACACATGTCATTCTTCTGTCTGTAAAAACAACTTGAAATGCATTCTGACATATGTTGAAGAAGATATTTCCTGGTTAAACAGTCTATAAGTTCTTGACTTGTTACCATTTAACCAACTATTGTTGTCATTAAATAAGTTTCAATTCTCTCTATCCCATACATCTAACACAACTAATCTAACACAGTTGAGGTGGTGGGATCTGTTTATTGACAGACAATAATCAATAACATCACGCTCTTCATGGACCTGAAATTTCTTCACAAGTTCCATACCTTTATAGTCCCAGATTTTTTTCTGACTGACCATTTATGAACAACAGCAGGTAAAGAATCACTATTGCATGTTCAGCCTTATGGTACTGTCTCAGCACTTCCATCCTGACTTTTGTTGTCACCTCTGACAGTGGAATAGGGAGACCCCAGCGAAAACGGATCCCCTCAAATCGAGGAAACGGCCACCGCGCAGGCGAGAACGGACTCCGATCTCAGAGAAAACGGCTTCTATTGCTTAGAGAAAACGGCCAACATTGTTGCATCAAAGGAGATTATATGATAATATATATCCTAAATATTAGGGATTTACTTCATTGCGGATAAGCTTTCTGATTGGTTGTTTCGATAGTCACAATGAACAAAACAGTTTGACTGAATGCGTATTTTACAGGCAAGATTAGTTCATGATAGAAAAGGAGGGAAATAACGTAGTGTTTATATTGACACGAAATAATCCTTTCCGGTCCGCTGTCACTATTGTTGAGGAGGTGATGACAGACACACTTGACCCAGATCAGCCAGACGGTGCCCATTTATACAACTTAATTTACAATTACCTATCATTCCAAAGAAGAACAAGTAAAAAATATAATCCCTGGCTACAGCACGTTAAAATATATACTCACGTCAAAAAAGAAACTTGATACCCGCTAAAATATTGATCGTGTGCACATTATTGGCACAATGCCACTGAAACCCTATGTATCATGAACCGGCATCTATTGACCAAAAAATTACAAACTCTTATGGCGTTGCCACGAAAGTTCATGATGATGTGACGTAATCTTTAAAGAGAAGGTGAAAATTGAAATTTACATGGTAAAATGGACACAGACTTCAATCACACAAAAGCTCTCAGACTGGTTTAAGTGAATGCCAGTAACGGGTGTGTCCTCCCTGTGCCTGGATGCATGCAAACACACGCCTGCACATTGATGACGTCAGCCGTCTGATGACGTTGTTAGGGATTATCTGCCACTCCTCTCTGAGCGCATGAATCAGCTGTTGACGGGTTTGTGGAGGTGTTTGACGTTGTCTGATACGACGATCCAGGTGGTCCCACAGGTGCTCGATCGGAGACATGTCAAAAGAACGTGGAGGCCAAGGCAGAGCGTTGACGTTATTGCGATTTAGGAAGTCCTGAACAATTCGAGCAGCAAGGGGCCTGGCGTTGTCATGTTGAAGTAGAGTGCCCCGCTGCTGTTGACGGAGGAAAGGAAGAACTACTGGCCTCAAAACCTAGTCAATGTAGCGTTGTCCAGTCGAGTTCTGATCAGAGACAACGAGTCTAGTGGTCTGAGCTCCCATTATACCTCCCCAGTTCATAATACTTCTCCCCGCCGAAAGGTTCGGTCTCCTGAATGCAGCAAGGAGTCATTCACCCACTCTGCGGTAAACTCGTCTCCTGCCATCGTTCTGGAACAGATTCAACCTGCTTTCGTCCGAGAGGAGAGCCGTCGTACTTGACGTGCCCAACGTTGTCTCTGCTGCCGATGTGCAAGGGTTAGCAACGTTCCTCTGTAGGGTCTGTAGTTCCTGATGCCAAAGGAACGAAGACGTCTAGCCACGGTCTGTCGACAGAGGCGGCGACGTAACCCTGTTGCTGCTGCTGACGTTGCCGTCAGGAAGCGGTTACGTAGATGAAGATGTGCCGGTCTTCCTGTGCGGTTGTGATTCGTGGTCTCCCTGATCTGGGACGGTCCCTTGTTTTGCCAGTCTATTGGTACCGCTGGATCAGGTTGGATACCGTTATGGTCGAGCACCCGAAGGTTCTTGGAACATGGCCTCGAGAAGCCCCCATTTAGATCATACCGATAGCTCTTTCACGTTGCTCCGCTGTAAGTCTTGGCATTCTTTCGGTGGTTTTACTGGTTACTGCGATGACAGTGAGGTGTGCACTCACTCTTTATACACAAAATTGCACAAGGGTTTCGTGCACAAGCAAGAAAACCATTTTTGGGAAAACTTGCCTTGTAGAGCATGATTTCGAAATGTTTTCAGTGTCTGTGAAGAAAGGAAATGTTATAACGTCGTATTTTGCTTTATTCAAAATTAAACTTTTAAGTTTAATCAACAATGTTAGGGATCAATTTTCGTTTGGACATTAGTGTATATTAGACACTACTGGACACTCTTATGCTTTTTCAACTTGCACAACCCAGTGGCTGGTCTCAAAAGTTGAATATATTCTTAAGGATCAGCTTATCCCATACTGGCACAATGACATTATTTCTACCCCCAAGGGAATTTGCTATCAACATCTAAAGCCGTTTCCTAATTTTAATGAATATCTCTTCCTCCCAAAACGTATTTCATTGCCACTGTTGAGATTTAGAACATGTAACCATAATTTACCTACTGAGACGGTCCGCTGGTATAATATTCCATGGGACGAGAGAACGTGCCAGCTATGCACTTCTTAAAACATTGCGGACGAGTATCATTATATTTTCCACTGTAAAGCATTAGATACTTTGAGGAAGCAATATCTACCCACCAATCTAATCATTTTTCCTAATGAAATAAAGTTCACGAAAATACTATCTGTTAAAACTTCGGAAGATATAGTGCATCTATCAAAATATATTGTAAAACTATCATCCCTTGTCAGAAAAAGATGTTAATACGTTGTTTTCCTGCCATCCTGGATCTGAGCTGATTTTGTATTTGTATATATGTTTAGATTATATGCTGTTGTACCACCAAGGTTGTTTTTTTTTGAGAATAAAGAATTGAATTATATCGCTTTAAGAAAGAATTGAAATATTGTTAGATTTGATAGATAGGGTTCGTTTCTATTCTGGGTATCTCTCTAGAATGCGTATCTGTGGCCGTTTTCTCGAATTTTACTTTGGCCATTTTCGCTGAGGTCCGTTTTCACTATAACCCCTGTCAGATATGTTAGAACTGTTTTCCTCACCCCAAAGAGAAATCTGATGGTCTTATTTTGTATTTAATTCATTTTCTGGTACACATTCATACCCCAGACAGAGACCCTGCAATTTGGTATAGGCTACACATAGCTGGTTTTACACAGAGTGGCTGAGGCCACCCAGAGCATTAAACTTGCTCATCACACCATGTGATTTACACATCTCTCGACACATCCCTTTTTGCACAAAATTCATTTATCCACATACCTAAGCATTTATTTTGAACAAATTGTTTTATTATCAAATCACCACAACTGAACTGCACTGTAGATCTAGGCATTGCCACCGGTCTCCAGTGAAGGATCTATGTGTTATCTGTCGATGAGGAGTTTCCATCGTTGAGACCACTCATGTAGGAGATTTAGCAGTTTACTTTCCTTTGCGGATAAAAAGCACAACATCATCGGCATATAACGAAATAGGTATGTTGATGTTATCAATGTCAACTCCACATTTCAGATTTTGTACGCTATCGGCTAAATCAATCACATACATGGCTAATAACGTTGGTGACAGCCAACATACAACACCCTTTTTCACTCTTGAAGAGAGATCAAACCATTTTTTTCTCTAAGTACTGACTTTGATGCAGCTTTGAACATCACGACAGGGTGGCTGAACAGCATTTAACATAGCTCCATGAAATCCATACACAGTTGTAAGCGTAAGCTTGTGCCAGAGGAGATTTCTGTTCAAAGTCAAAACCTTTTTTCATAGAGCACGTACATGTTGAAGAGCATGCATGAATATTGTCCTGACGAGCGTCTTTTTTAAAATTTATTTTGCACAGGTGATAGAAGATTGTGTTTTTTGCAGCCAGGTAGATGTTCTGTAGTTTGAAGGTTTTGAGCAGATTTTATATGGGATATATGGAATTGCCCACAGGTTTCCTATATTTATGGTGCAGTTGAACAAAGAAGAGAAATCATTTTCAGTCTGTCCATCACAAGTTTAGTCATAATTTTATATCCTTCTGTGATTATTTCCTCAAATATCATGAGTTTCTTCTACTTTTTGATACCAAGTTTCCCAATATCTATCCAAAAACTACTTGGTTTGCATAAGGAATATGTGATTTCAGCTTGTTTTTCTTTTCGGTGAATTTCTTTTATATTTGCACAGGAGTTTGTAAAATTCTTTTCTTGCTGCGCTGTACCACCTCTTTTCTCTATCACACTCAGTGTCCCACTTTACTTGGCCCTCTTCACACCAGTATGTTTTTGATTTTGATTTCCCCACCTTCTTTATGTCCCGATTGCTATGAATCGTTGAGTGTTCAAGTTTGGTGTCCATTTCCTCTTTAATGGTTGACACTAGAATGATTTATTTCATTTATGCCTGTCTGGTTCAAATTTGTGATACCCGATTCTTTAACAGATTCATGTTTTCATTGTTGCGAAGGAAATCAAAAGGAATATCTTCAAAATTGTGAGATTCATTTGCACGTGAGAAACAATCATTGTGCCTGATATTCGTGCTGCACGACATTCACGCACATCTTCACAGTCCTGATTGATAAAATCGCTCAAAATCATTTTTGGTTTTGTTTGGTCAAACATGATCTTCTAAAACATTCCAGAAACAATGTGCAACCCTAAAAATGTTTGAGTTTACATATGTGTACAAAATTGTAAGCATCATTTTTTAATTCATGTTGCGTTTCTTTTTTTTTTTTTTTTGGAAGAGTGTATTTTGCAGGCTTTCCAATGTTTCTAGTGTCAGTACTTGTATATATTGAAGTTAAGACTGAATGATCAGGTAACGCTGGAGATGAGTTTAGACCAGCTTTGTTGATTAAGTCACCGATTCCATGTACTGTAAAGTTTTTCACATACTGACATAAGGAGATGGAAGATTTTATGCAACCAATCTGATGGGAAACCTAGACAAAACCAAACCCAAATCTAAATAAGATATCTCGAATGTGTGTGACCCAAGTAGTTCTGATGTTTTTATATATTAATCCAAACGAATGCCGGTCGTAGTATATATTGCTGGAAACGAATACTGGTTTTATTATATATTGATGAAAGAACATGCGGGTTGTAGTATATACTGATGGAAACGAATACAGGAACACATGAAAATACAGGTGTTCCTATCCTCTTACTCAGGTGTCTCAGCATGCGTTTGTCAGGCTCGTTGACCTGGCTGACCCATGTCATCATATGACACTTACGTAGATAGATGCGGATGATGTTGGTGACGGAATGCCATCGTCCAGGCAGATAAACATACTTACATCAAAACATAGAACTGCCCGGAGACCATACAGCTGCAATGCCCCAAGTGATATTTTCAACGTGTAGGTTTTACATATCGACACCCAGCTTAACCGCAAGAGACATGTTTTGAATCAGAGTAAGTGGTTCAAGACTGTTAGTGGGGCATCAATATTTCAACCGAAATGACCCTGTCCCTTGGGCGTTAATTGCTTTGTCGTAACCAAATTTTCGTTTTCTTTTCGTGGATGAAAGCACTCTTTGTTTACTGATGTTTACTAAATCCATCAATTGTTACGTAATTGCATTCGAACGATTGTACTCACTTTCCCACGCAATGACTAACACATTAATGATTCTGTTCTTATATTGTATCCTCGTTTAGTCTTACCGAGTAAGCGTTCCATAGAACTCTTGTAACAATGTAACGGTTCTTTGTATGATGGTTTAGGACTCATTTAGAATCATGGAGGCAGCCGTAACATTCAACTGTGTTTAAAGCTTTAGAATTTCAGCAGGTAGCACGCAGTGGTATTATGATGACTGGCGAAATCAATTGAGCATACAATCATTTGATGTTATCGTGGAAGGAAAAACATCAAAAGCTTAGCCTTTCACGAGGGAATCGTTCTTTTAATCGAAGACATTGCTGAGAGACGCTGCAGATAGATCTGCAGGTTTATGCTGTATTGCACTGGATGACTACTGCATCCGAGTTCGAACCCCGTGGGAATGTTTTGTAAGAATATTAAACTGATGATTTAAGTGTTTTTATACACACACAAAAAACCCAAACGATTCTCACAATAACTATACATTAATGGGATTTATTCTTCTGTACAAAACGAGTGAGTGGATGAGTTTACTTATTCCAATATTCCAGCTATGTGGCGGCGGTTTTTAAATAATTGAGTCTGGACCTGACAATTCAGTGATCAACAACATGAGCATCGACCTGCGCAATTGGGAAGCGAGCCTGATCACTCAATCCCGTTAGTCGCCTCTTACGACAAGCATAGTCGCCTTTTATGGCAAGCATGGGTTGCTGAAGGCCCGGGATTTTCACGGGTCCTGTACAAAGCAAATCAATCAAGGTCCATTTGGCTGATAGAATACACCAAATATTACTACAAGAAGAGTTCTGTAGGACTGTAATTCTTACACGTTTGAAAGAACGTTACACTAACATGACGACATACTATCCACACAACCTGTTCGTTATAACATGACACAACGGACGCTACCCGATTAGGAGTGGTGCCACAATGCAGATGTATGGGGAGCGGGATTGAGAAATGAATAATTACCTGATTTTGATACAACGCTTATTTTCTTTATTCTGTTTTCAGAATACCAAACATGCTTGTGCCATTCAGCCGTGTGCCCCTAATGAAATCTGCATCCCCGTGAAAGCAGCGACATCTCATTTATGTCTGCCAGCATGTATGTATGCCTTTCGTTGATCTGTGTACAACAAACCCCCATCAATCCGTTAACCTCCCATTCCAAATACCAGTGTTAGTATTACGTGCATATAACTACACGCATAATTATGTTTACCTTAATAACTATGTCGAGCGTTGATCTGTGTACAACAAGCCTGGTCAGTCCGGTAACCTCTCAATCCAAATAACCATATTAGGTATTGGAGATATATGTTAATACACATCTAAATTTGCTTAAATAAGTTGAATGTTGTGTCATGATACTTATATACATACTTACATTTATTACTGCCCCCAAAAGTTTGAATTTTTAGTGAAAGTAAATAATTTAACCAGTGGACAGGTAATGTAAATTTAGAGTCGTTTTTCATTTTATCATTCACGGTGTATATTCGTCATAACTGCACGTTTCTGGATTTTCCAAATTTGAATAGTGGCGTGTTATATTCACCCTTGCCCTCACGCAGAGTAAAATATTTTCCTCTCTCCATATTGGTCTTTAATTTTTGTGTATGTATCACACGAACAAAGCACTTTAGAATCTTGTCATTTGTGTGTATTACTGTCTAGATAACAGCTATGTCAAGCAGACGGGTTACGTAATTAGGGATGTTAGTCAACATAGCACAAAAGGATTTGACCATATTTGCAACGTTTCTAAGAGTACTTAGGCCATGTTTACTTAACAACTTCTTGACAAAATAATGTCGGTTTGCTACATTGATATTGCATGGAGCTTATTAACGTATGAAGGGAAAATACACAAATTAACTCTCGGTGTTGTGGATGATGTGTTGGTCCATAGAAATCTATTGCTAATAAAATACTAAACATTGGAAACCACTGTATTGAAGCGGATACTTTATTCTATGATAAACATGTGCTTTAAGTACAAAGACAATATTTGACTTGACTCGTCTGGAAGGAACATTGTGTTGAAATTATATGAAATACAGTTAATTTGTTTTTGTTTCGCATGAAACATGCCTCATTAAAAGAAGGCAATATAGACATAAGTAGAAACTGATAATATTTTTCATGAAGGGAAATAAACGACGGAAAAATCTAAATCAATTATCTTCTCGAACAGCTTCGTACACAAGCTCCCATCATTTTTATTTTTTTAATGAAAAATATTGAAATAAAAACAAACAAAATAAACATTTTTTCATTACTAGTGAAAACTGAGAACAGTTTAACAGAACCATCTCCAAACATTTTCATGACCCCTAAATGTTTTTGTCCTGTATGTATTGTCTGATTTGTATCCTGCGCAATAGTTCATACAAGAACGGAGAACTCTTTAACCACTAGAATACCCCAATGAGGTCTTTAGAATGTAAAATGGACATGAAAATTTAGCAACGTGTTTATTATTCAAATACAATTGAAAACTCTGCCACCGACGCAAACATCAACAGGCATGAGGGGCACTGCGTGTGTTCATTAACATCAGGAACCACATCCCAAATCTACAGGTGAAAGTATCATTATTACATTATTTCATTGTTTATATACTGATGTCACATTACCTTCACAGTTAAGACAGACGGAGGCTTCACCAACTGGACAGTGATAGATGAAGGGACTTGTCCAGTAGAATGCGGGGGCGGTATACTGACAGTGATTAAAAACAGGACGTGCACTGATCCTCACCCCTACAATGGCGGACGGCCGTGCTCCGGACCCCTCTCTACAACGGAAACATACATCTGCAATAAACATCGGTGTCCAGGTGAGTACACTATAGTACACCCTGGCCCTATCATCAGTATCGATACACTTTCCATTGACATCAGTGTCCATGTGAGTACACTAGAGCACCCATGTATGTCTTCCCAACAACGGAAACATACGTGTACAATACACATCGATGTCCGGATAAATACATCATAGTACATTTACAATGTAGTGCACTAGACATCCATAGCAACGGAAACATGCACCTGAAATACGCCTCATTATCGGGTAAGTCCAATATAGCACATCCACAATACATATTCAAGTTCTTGTGTGTACACTACAGTACACCTATTCCTACTCAACATGAAAACGTACACCTGCAATACACATGCGTACACTAGGTGTCCTGTAGAAAATGTATTCTGTACTAGGAACAAGTGATTTTTATTTATCTTTGCGCGCCTTGCTGTCTATTCCTCACACAATATTTACCGTCCGAAAACACCGTTGAAAACACATGCGGAGGTAAATCAAGTGTTTATATGAGTATGCTGTGGATATGGTAATTAAGGCAAGTAAAACTCAATCTCGTGTGGTATGTTACGACGTTTAGGTGTATTTCACCTTGTGTTTCGCAGTGAATGGCGGATGGTCTCCTTGGGTTGTGAGCACAATCGGCACATGCAGTCGCTCATGCGGAGGGGGTACCAGGTTTGTGACGTCCAGACGTAGATGTAACAAGCCGAAGCCAAGGTTCAACGGTACACATTGTGTTGGAGAAGTTAAAGAGGTTGATGAAGAGCCCTGCAATACCCAGGACTGCACACGTACGTGTAGTATATACTGGACAAAATAAGTTAGGGACAATGGTATTTTATGAGGGATATTTTATCAATGTGTCAGTGAATAAGTACATCATTATTCAAAATTTAAATATTTATATATATCCCTAACTATCTTCGTCCAGTATATCTTATCTTTTTTCTTCAGCCCTTATTTCAGCAATACTGCAAACTGTAGTTGTTTGTTTTTTCACGCTGCTTTCAGCAATATTCCAGTCATATGGCGGCGGTTTGTAATTAATCGCGTCCATATCAGACAATCTAGTGATCAACAGCATGCGCATCGATCTACGTATCTGGTATAGTATGACATGTGTCAGCCAAGTCAGCGAACCTGACCACCTGATCCCGTTTTACGACAGGCATGTGTTACTGCATCCTCGATATCTCCAGGGTATACGTTTCGATAAGTCGTCACTATACCCAGGATGCATCTACGGCTCAGCCCGACAATTTTATTACCTCCCTTTCTCACAGTAGCCAATCAATCAGCTAGGCCGCCGTTATAACCGAGCTTGCCAGTGTCAACAAAGGTAGCAGGCTCAACTGCGAAGGTTTGCTCGCAGTGCGACTCAGATTTTGGGGAAATCATACAGACAAATTAAAAGCTTCGAAACTTTTAAAATATATATACAAGAACTCTTTCGACCTCTTTCAGAAAACCATGGTTTGTTTTGCCAAGTTTAATCGGTTAGATAATTTAAAAAGCGAAAGTGAGTTGTGTTTGGTTCGCTCAACTTCCCAGCGTAGACACATGATTGGATAAAAAGCCAGCCAATGGAGGTAATAAAATTATCGGGCCGAGCCGTAGATGCATCCAGGGTATAGTGAAGACTTATGGTTACGTATACCCCGGAGATATCGAGGATGGTGTTACTGATGACCAGTTCTAACCCGGACCTTCATGTGGTCTGATGAACTACTTCCAGATTACAAACCAAAGAAATGCACCAAGTTATTTTAAGAATGAAAATGTTAAAACAAAACAGTTTGTTTGCAGGAATAGTTTTCGGCGTCACAGCAGTCATCACACGACGACTAACGGGATTCCGGACTTGGTTGACATATGCCATCGTATCCCAGTGGCGTGGACTGATTATCATGCTGATCACAATTTTGTCTGGACTCAAATGTGTACAAACCATCGCCATAAACCTGGAATATTGCTGTGGGCGGCGTTAAACAAATACCAACCAATTTTAAAACAAACAACAACCAACCAACATACAAACAAGCAAACAGGTAGTTTGGTATAGCAAACGACCTGCCGATACTGGGAGCTTGCTGTTATACACCCAAAACATCACACCCCATTCCGTGCAGTTCATTTTCTCGGGAAATACATTTTTTACCTATTTAATGGTTTCCGGTTTCAGCTAATATTGATGGTGGATGGACAGACTGGGCAGTAGTGGAGGAGGGAGACTGTTCAGTCACGTGCGGGGGCGGGTCACAGGTCATCAAGAAGGAGCGCTACTGTGACAGCCCAGCACCAACGGGCAGTGGCCGGGAGTGTTTGCAAAGGTAGCTGCACATAGTTTCTGATTCAACCATTGTCTGTGGGTTCACTTTGTAAGACTGTTCGCTGGTTGGCAAGCGAGATAGCGAGTGAGATAGGAGGTAAACGTCATGTGTTGGCCAAATTCCGGGTGTTACTGAGTATTTGAAGAACGGGTAATTTTGAACTGACGGCCTGTATACAATGTCCTGCTCTGTAAACATTGCTTATTATTATGTATATATTTGTATATAACGGCAAAAGAGGTTTTTCTTACCAAGGAACTGTCGACTGTTTCGTGTCTGTGTCCGATATTCCAGTTACGTCGAAGTCGTAGTCAGAAGAAGACCGACAAGATAACATTAACTTGAGTGATTTGTTACGTCTATTTCTCGGACCACATAGAGTGTACAACATCTGAAAAAGACTAATTGTCTACATCATTGAACGGATCAAGCAACGTTTGCTGATGGTAAGGCATACAAACAGACGGGGGCGGCCGTATCGACTGGAACGTATTTTCCTCTTAGAAAGACAAAGACTGTATTTCCTCAAATTCGAAATTGATGGCTACATTTGATTAATATTCACAGGCATATGTCAGTTTCTAAATATGCATGTATATCATATTATTTGCAATCGTGGAACGTTCACTTAAACCCATTCTGTTTTCAGTGATGGTCAACGTTCGTTATTGGAGACAGCCCGGAGTACTGTGACCTGCATGACGGACGCATGTCCAGGTATGACGCCCTGCCCGCGGAGGTCTGATCTGCGTAGGACTGACGGAAAAATGGGATGGAGATTGTTAGTGAACTGGAGGATATGAGGCTCTCTTTTAGCTTTCTGACGACCCGTGATGATGCGGTTTTAATTGGTCTTCAGCAACCATGTAATCGTATCCCACACATGTAATCGCATCGCAACTCTTAGGGTGTCATTCACTGGATTCGTCTGGTCCAGAGTTGAATATTTACAGACCGCTAAGAACACTCGGTAAAAGGTGGTCCGTGAAGATCCGGGTTGGAAATGGTTGTAACCCATGCTTGTCAAAAAGATGACTGACGGGATTGGATGGTCATCCTCCTGATCTGGTTGACACGTCATCGTATCCCAGTTGCGTAGGTCGATGCTCATGCTGTTGATTACTGGATTGTCTTGTCCAGATTAAATTACATTTAGTTGGAATATCGCTAAATGTGGCGTTAAACAACAAACCAACGGATCAACTGTGAAGGGTGGATTAACAGTCATGAAAGACCAGAGCTGCATGCTGTGTTATCGTTGGTGATAAGTGATCATCTTTCTGTCTGTTCAGTTGACGGAGGATGGAGCGCATGGGTGGATGTGGACATGGACGGATGTTCTGTCACTTGTGGGGGTGGATCTAAAAAGCGGACCCGTCAGAGAGAATGCACCCACCCAGCTCCCTCTGGTGGAGGAGAGTTCTGTCAAGGGGATGCAACTCTAATAGATGAACTGAACTGCAACACAGACGAATGTCCAGGTATGTCACAATGTAAACTATTAAACTTACCATTAACCTTATGTGCAAATCACCAGCACCACGGTCAGAACCGGAGGTCAAGGCCATGACCTGTGACGGAAGATGCCGGAAAGAGCCGATCACCACACTGAGTCTGTGGAAGCCAAACAACCTGAAATTGGGTCTTCCATAATTGGTAGATTTGGGCTGAAGTTCTTTAGGGGCAGTCTAGGTCAACGTGGCCTCAGTATTATTCGTTATACTGTTAATACCGAGTCTAACAAACGCTAGAAAAATAGCCTCTTTGTCAATATTCAAGGATGTAGCTTGCGAAAATATTAGCTAATGGTAATTGTGTCATCAGAAAGTCCAAAGCGAAAACACCGCAGGTCAAATATCTGCGTTTGTTGAGATATGACTGGGAAAGTTGGTCACACCGAACCCTAAGCATTAGCTGCTGCCTGATTGGTTAAATCCATTTCACCGACTTGCATTTGATTGGACGGTCACAGGTCGCTCAAGGATTAATTGACGCGACTCTCTACTGGGGTTTGTTAGGCTCAGTATAGCAGTGTAGCGAATAATGTTTAGTTTCCGAATATCAACTAACTGACAAAAGAAGAGAACACCCTTATTAATAATTTAGAAAATCAAAGCAAAATATGCAATGTTTTAGGTTATAGTACATTTAATGAAGCCAACATTTGGGACAATGCACCAACAGTGTCGAGGAGAAACTCACAGATAAGAGCACGTGTCATGTAATGGACAGGCGGGTAGGAATAGCACAGTTCACAAGAGTCAGTCATTGAATGTCTCAGTCATTTCAAGTCTTAGGTCATGCAAACACATCCTTAGCGACGAATGTGGCCACATCTAGCAGCAATAAACGCCCAGATTCGCAGTCTCATCGATGCCGTCAACCGACGAATGACGTCAATCGGAATCATATTCCACTCTTTCCCGAGAGCGTCTGCAAGTTCTTGTCGGTTCGCTGGGGGTCTTGGTCGTCTTCTCACATGGCGATTCAGGTGACCCCACAAGTTCTCTATGGGGTTAAAGTCCGTTGAGCGTGCTAGCGTGGGAGAGGTTAGGTATTCGGGGCGTTCAAGAAGTTCTGGACAATTCGCTCTGTGTAGGGCCTGGCGTTGTTGTGCTGCAGAAGTGTTACCTGTTGTTGTTGGCGAAGAAAAGGTATTGCTACATTTTGGAGAATGTCATCTCTGTATCTCTTAGTGTTCAAGTTTCCACGTATTACGACCAATCGTCGACACAGTTCATTGCTAGTGTTTCTCCCCCTGCCATTGTCTACTCGCACCCGGTCATCATTATGGAACATGGTCTGTAGAAACCAATTGGTACTAACTTCGTACCAGCCAGCAGCGTACAGTGCTTGGCCACTGTAACCTACAACAACGATGTTCATGGGCCAATGCCATTCCACGCAGGGTACGTCAACTGATGACATGTCCTAGAGCCGCTGCCGCTGTTTACGTTGTCAAGATGACGCGGTTGCGCACATGAAGTGTGCGCAGCCGGAGGTCATCACACGTGGTCTGCCTGATCGTAGCATGTCTCGGGTGTTGCCAGTCTGATCATAAAGCTGGAACAGCCTGATGATGGTTCCACGAATACAGTTCAGGGCACTTGCAATATGGCTGTTGTTGGTGCCCATCTGCCTCGTACCTATGCCTCCCCCTACCACACTAGACCCCACCCCACCCCACCTCTCTCTGTCAGCCGTGACATAATTTCAGTAGTTTTCTGTTAGTGGAGATTTTCGGCCACCGATTCTCTGGCCTTTTATACCAACTCTCGACAAGCATTCTGCAAAATCTCCAAAATGTACGTTTTGACATTTTTTCCGCAAATTCACGTGCTTCCACACAGCCGGCATGCTGCAGTTGACATGATTAGACACTGTGTGGGCGAATCCCTCTCTCTCTCTCTCTCTCTCTCATACACACACACACACACACACACTGTCTATCTAGCTGTCTGTCTGTCTGTCTATCTCTCTATGTAACTGGAAGGGGTCCAATTTCTCTACCCGGGTACCCCATCCCCTACTACACAGTCCTACCCGTATACCCGTTATGTTAATTCCTGACATCAAATTTGCAAGAAAGGGCAAAATATTCTTCATCTCGTAGACCCAAAATTTGGTGTTTTTCACTACCGTAACCATTTATATTTTTCAGAAACGTTACTGTAATTATGTCTAAATCTTCAATGACAACGCAACCTTTTAAGCATGAAAGAATAACATAATACGTCGTTTAATAGTAACATAAACTTGACGTATCCAAGGTACAACTCATTACCCTCCCGTCCGGGTATCCGGGTTACCCGCCTAACATTTTCGCCATTCGCTCCTCACTGAGTAAAGAGTGATCATACAGGTTATGCTTCGGCAAGTATTTCTGTTGTCATAGGCAATATCACCTGTTAGTTCAGAAGACTGAATCAAAATGAAGCAGTCGGAAAGGTTTCTCTTCTCTACGAAACAATGCACATTAGAATCGACACGATGATCATGATTCCCACTGATTACGGTCCTGGCAAGTGCTGAACCGCGGTCGTGGCCTGTATAATTTCTTTATTCCTCCACAGGAGAGATACAACAAGAGAAAAATGTGTCCATGGTGTCAACGCGTAGTATATGTTCGACTGGGAAACTAGCTCTTAATTGAGATAAAGTGCACGTTTACGAAGTCAAAGGCAAAGTTGAATTCCAACTTCCTTAGTTGCTTACACAAGACATGACAGGCAAGTACACATGCTTGAAGTGAGCGGGGTTCCAGCTCAGTCCCAGGGCGTTTCCTACGAGCGACATAATCCTGTTTGCGGTCCTAACTACACAGACTGTCGGAATACCAGACTCCCTTTGACAACAAAGATGTGAGCATATATATACCGTTTTTGACCACATTGGACAGTCAAAGCCTCAACAATGGACAGATAGAGAAACACTTCCTTGTACAACTGATGTGACGACAGACACAGCCATAGGGGATGACCAATGAAGGCCTTAAACAGTAATTAATGGAAGTGGCAAACAGGATGAGGGTGGCGGACAAGACAATGTACCCTGCGGTAGTGATAAGATTAAGAATGCAAATTAAATAATAACAAGTCCCACGTGGCTTGGCTACATAGTGGTTTTGTTTTTAGAAATATCTGGACGATGACTGTCCAGAAATACGCACTATAACAATAGTTACAGGACGTAAGTTTAATTGTAATCATGAATAGAGTTCACCATGTTTCTGAGGTGACAGGAGGTCTGCAGGACAAAGGACATGTCGCCAACTCTGTGTCTGGTTTGGCGTGATGTGCAACACTTACTTCTGGCGGGCTGGCAGTGAGTGAGAACCACAGACTGTCTCTCTGGCATTGGTAGCTGGGACAGTGACAGATCACCTGAGTCAAGAGATCATTACACTGCTGTCCACAGTTTGAGCAATCCCCATACACGGCTTCTAGACGCCAAATCGTACTCATGTTAACAGCAAAGTTTGCAGCAAGTTTGAGCCGTGGATCAGACTTCGCCACATGCCATGCAATGTGAGTGGAGATCTCAGTCTTTGACATATAAAATGTTGAAGGTCAAGGTCAGAGGAGATTCGATCTCACCATCAGCTCTCCCCTTTCTTCTTCAATGCTGTTTTGGCAATAATTTTTCACTTTGATTGACTTGGGATGCTCTTGTTTTCAGGAATGAGTTCAAAGTTTTCGTAAAGTCATATTTGTCCAACAAATCTGATCTTGTCCTTGAGATAAAGCCAATGGATTAATGTGATTGGCGAGATTCAGGAAAAGCATTCTATTTATCTTTGAAATGCCTCGCTTGCATTCCAAGTACACTGTCGTCAGGCTCCTCGTTGTTCTCGGTGCTCTTGGTTTGGTACCTCCTGATCTCTTGGCACAGATCAGGAGAGTGCACGATTTCTCCATCGCGAGCACAGCCCTTCTGACAGTCTGGATAATGCAGAAGGTTGCAGTGTGGGGGAGTCTACGCATTCTCCGGAAAGTTCTTGGTAGTTCGACTAGTCAGTGTTTCCTGGGAGACGTCCCATTCGTGTAGAGGGGGCAAGGGCTCTGTGCTGCTGCTGAGCCTTACCAGTCTGGATGTGCCAGGATCACCCGAACCCTCTCTGCTGCATGTCATTTTTAATCTGCAAATCGTAGAGAAAATAATAAACATTCCCAACAAACTATTCTGTAAACGGATGTTATCACAATAAATCATTATTCCATGTATAGACGGTAACCACTTTATATTTACTCTCTGTATGCAGGATATCTTCGCACTACAATAAATCATAAGAGCGACAAGTGCGCTCCTCAGGTAATTACTCCAGGAATTAAGCTAACTTCATTCCTTTAGTAATGTTGTAATGGAATGGGACACATTAAATCTTAAAGAATGGTTTGGCTACTGTGTAACGGTAATGCATACGAGGACGGATGCCACATGAAAGGATCGATTTCATGAATATAGAATGTTGGCGTCTTCTATCGTCAGCTCCCCCGGGTAGCTTCGTGCAGTTAACTATTAAAGCTACGCGGAATCTATGGAGAGAGGAAGGCTGTTTATTTTGCATGAGAAATGACTAACTTTAACTGATCAGTAACATGCACTGATTAACCGCTGCAGTAACTACCTGACCTCTAACTGCCGCCGATGCCGTCGTATGGAAATAATTCTCCAGTGCAGAACTTTATGACTTGTTGCCCGTGAGTTGCTTGGTTGCAGGTTTAAGATGCGGGTGGTTAATCACATTGTAAATCACCGATTTTATGCACTTGTATGAAAGAATCAATGTATATAACTGTCAACAAAAAACAGCAGAAGCTGACAGCTTGCAGAGGAAGGGTGCCGATGACCTGTCAAAGGATTCCTTAACCAAAACCTCTACGTCACGTAATCTAAAAGTTGTGTTTGAGCTGACAACATCTCCTTTGACAATATCCCATATCATTTCAATGGGGTTAAGGTCACAGTGATAGGGTGGAAGTGTCAGAATGTTGTGACCCTTACTTTCTATGTAACTGTCAACTTTGTAGAAAGGTTCACCTTTGTGGGCTTTATGATCTCATATAGCTGAGGTTTCGTTGCCTATGAAGGCCGTGCGGTTTGAAATATGTCGAGCCATGATATGATATCACCTTTTCGACTGTTCGATGTCGGAGCTTTACTCTCGGGGTCCTGCACGCTGTGGCATGGAGTCCATTACGATAAAAGACTTCTCTGGTAGAGCTGGTACTTATTTTTAACCCAGTCGAGGAAAACCGCGCCATTTATCTCGGAATGGTAGTCTCTGTTATTTGTGGACTTTGCCCTGAATACCAAGTCGCAGCCTGGGACGAAGCTTTTGCTGGAGCATCCAGCATTAAATGATTAGTGTCTCACCTTTCCCTAGAGGCAGCTTTCTAGGTGACCCCTTATCACCCCCATCGGGTACCCACTGACTGCTGGCTGTGTGCGGGGCATTGACCCAGGTCGCGTCCAATTACACTGACTCGAACCCTTCCTCGCGCTTCTTCTTCATTACCCTGAGAAAATTATTTCTCATGCGAACGATATCAGAGCGTTCACAGAGTACTGGCCTAATCTCCCCCGACATTTTCTTATAATGATACCCGGAAGAGTGTAAGAGTGTGTACTTTGATACTCTGATGTTGTGTTCTAGTTTCAAGTACTTTTAAAAAGTGTTCAGCGACATCTATTTGTTTTCTCAATAGAGCTTGTGTATAGACCGTCTTACAAGGTTCTTTTGAAAGTTGTCCAAATGTTTTAATTTGTGTAATTTTGACACGATCCCTTCCTGCTTCGCATCACCCTCACAATGTTTGCGTTCTAGAACAGTTGTCAGTATCCATGCTTATACTCCTAATGCTTTTGATGCCAGCCTACGGAATTTATTAATGGCATAAAGTGGTTTGCCCCTTTCGGCTTCAGCACGGAAAACATCGTACACTTTAATCATAAACTGTTTCACGTCAGCATTCAACTTCATTTTTCATCAGGCGTGTGTATCCCGCGCACGACGAGCTAGTGGCTGTTCCGTTTCTGTCATTTCACCCCGCTGTGACTGCTAACAACTTTTGCGTGGAGTCCTGAAAATGTTCAAATATAAGAAAGCTGTTTGGTATTAGTAAATGATAAACATACGTACAATTTAAATTCAGGTGGCAGTTTTGTACAATGATAAAATTTGCAATTCATAGGTCCGTTTCTGACTCAAACGGACTTTAAACTGGCGAAGCAAACGGCATGTTATTCACAAATGATATCCAGTCCTGTCGATCATCGGGTGGTCATGCTACCTATATATTTCGAGACACTTAATAAGATTGTTGAATTAAGCTTTTCTATGGGTATCTTACACTTTTACTATCTCACCATAAACATTATGAAAAAAGACACATACGATGTTAATCAACGGATGGGACACATTGAACACACACGGAAAGGCATAAAATATCTTGGAGATGACCCCTTGTGCACGTAGGCAGCACGTGCATTCCATGCCAATTGAGTGGACGGTCCGTCGTCATACCTGGCTGAGCGACCTTATTGCCAACTATAGTCTGATCTATTGTTTTCAGCAGCTGTCCGTATTTTTCTAACTTTTTGCGCCATTTTACGAGTAAGCATTGTTCTTTCTGGATATCCAATTATCCATCCCACTGAATGCCGAGTTAGGCCGAGTTTGAATGTGTAAATTTTCGGGATGCAGAGTAGCAGCCCCAAAACAGTTGTATTTTCTATTTTGCAGTGGACGGCGGCTGGACAAACTGGACGGTTACATCGGTCGGCAGATGTACAAAGTCTTGTGGGGGAGGTCGAAGGAAAGTCGTGTCCGAAAGGTCATGCAGTGATCCGGAACCTGCTTTCGGTGGTGAATCTTGCGAAGGCGACCAGTCTGAGACTGTCATGGAGGAATGCAACACCCACGAATGTTCACGTGAGGGAGTGTTTGCTTGTTTGTTTATGTGTTTGTAAGAGTGTTTGTTTTTACGTCGTGTACATCAGTGTTCCTGCTATGTGCAGGTGGTCTGTAAATGATAGAGTCGGTACCAGTTAACCCAGTGATTGAAATCATGAGCATCAATCTACGTAGTTGGAATACGATGACATGTATCAACCAAGTCTGCAAGCCTGACCAATTCATTAGGCGTCTCTTGCGACAAGTATACTTCGATGAAGACCAGTTCCAACCAGTTCCACGTATCAGGTGAGTGACAATGTTGGTCGGTTGCAATTCAAAGCAAGGCCTTATAACAGTATTAGAGAGTCTAACCTTTGAATCTGCTGATTTTCCGAGAAAATGTCGGCGTAGATTCAGCTGCAACAACAAGTCCTCGAGAGAGTGAACTGGGTTTTACGCCACTTTTAACAACATTCCAACAGCACCAGTGTGGGTTACACCAGGAATAATCTTCACAAACTATACCCATGTAAGAAACCGAACCCTTCATTGGACATAGCGAGCCAACTAATCTGCTACTCAAGCTCCCCAAATTGTGGAGATCAGCCCCAAATGATTCGTGAAAACACTGTGCATTTCTTCAGCTGATCCTGTTAATGGCGCCTGGAGTCGTTGGGTGTGGCGGAAAAGCACTTGCTCCAAAACATGTGGTTATGGGACAATCACGCGGACAAGGGAGAGAACTTGTGACAATCCAGAACCTGCCAGTGGTGGAGCCACTTGTCCAGGCAGTGCCACTTCTGATTACACGTACAGCTGTAATAGATTTAGCTGCCCAGGTAAGACTAAGTCTGAAATTGTCTTCACCCTAGTCTGTTAAACAGACCCTGAAGAAAATAAATGCAAGAAAGACCACGTAAGCTCAAAATGTGGCATATCTAGATTTCCACAGATTCTGAAAATAAAGAAAGTTTCAGGGCTTCTTTTCATCCTATTATGTTTTATTTTTACTATGCACATTTTCTCCCTGTCAGATATGTTGATTTCAGAGATTTCTTGTTAATCTGTCTTCATCAGAAAACACTCGTATGTTTACTCATGAAGCCTGAAACAGAACCGTTACGCCGCTGTTAGCAATATTGTTTATTACTACACCAGGAATATGACGGCGGGGGACTCCAGAAATAGGCTTCAAACGTTAGACGCATATTGGGAATCGAACCCGGGTCTTTGGTGTGACGTGCAAAAGCTTTCACCACTAGGCTAGCCCAACGTCCCTATCCACCTTTGCATTTTGCAAGGACATGACATTGAACACAAATCACTCAGTTGCACAGGACAGGAATGTATTGCCCAATTCTCATTGTTTTTCTTCTTCCGATTTCCCTCTCTGAAATTGACCCCTCCCGAGACACAGTGGACGGAGGCTGGAGTCAGTGGTATGTTAGATGGACCAGTAGGTGTTCCGCGACCTGTGGGGGAGGGACGAAGCGCGAGTACAGCTACCGCTGGTGCAACAACCCACGACGTTCCTACGGTGGCGCTTACTGTTCGGGTTCCCGGTCCAGGACGGAGGAAGTTCCGTGCAATCAGCAGGGCTGTCCCGGTGAGTGATTGTATGATGCAACCCTCCTCCCCCAATCATTCCCATCCCCCTACTCCCTAGCCCTCAAACTAATCAAAACCAAAACGAAAGGGGCAAATACATGAAACTACTGAAACTAAACTTTGTTGATTGATTTCATTGATTTCATTGAGCTCTACCCCGCCCCTATCATCCTCATTAAACCTGAAACAACATAAACACCAAAACATAAACAAACAGAAAAAACATGAACAAAATACACCCAAAACAACTTAACCAAAACAACCAAAATAATTTAAATTAATGCTAGCATTTTCTGTATAAAACAGTAAACGGAGCTTGGTCCGCCTGGGTTGAGGCGTCACACGGTACATGCAGCGTCAGCTGTGGTGGGGGTACCCGAGAGGAGGTTTTAGAACGAGGCTGCACAGATCCCGCCCCTGTCTATGGAGGTTCCAACTGCGTGGGGTCACCGGTCCAATACGAGACTAAAAGGTGCAACACTCATGATTGTTCAGGTCAGTCGTTTCGCATTTTCTATGAAAGACTCCACAAGAATTGTATCGTGTATTGTGTTTCGTTAGAAATACTTTGTGTTTATTTAAAAGTGAAATTTAGAAATTGTGATAAGTTTAAACTTTATTGTAGGTACTGCATATTGAGAGAAACAAATAAAGGATCACCAACTGTGAATGGCGTTAAAGTGATGGAAACTGGAAAATATCAAAGGAACGCTTGAATTGTCCTGTGATCCTTTATATTTTTCTCTCAGCATATGTTTCTCATCGTCATTCTCAACCAGCAACGGGGCGTCCGGGCGAATAATGAACTCTAAAATGTGGAATGTTTGTACGCTCAGTTGTTCTTTAATGAAATTATGATAGACTACATCAGATTTCTTTTTATAGCCTCTTAGATAATTTGAAACGTGAATGTCAGTGTTAGAAGTGGTCATCAACAAACCCATGCTCGCTGTAAGAGACGACTAACGAGATGGGGTGGTCAGACTCACTGACTCGCTTGACACATGTAAACCTATCCCATTAGCGCAGATTGATCATCATGCTGTAGAGCATGGGATTATCCTGTCCAGATCCGACCATTTACAGACCGTTGTCATATAGCTGGAATACTGCTGAGTGCGGCAACCTACCAACCGACCAACATTGTCGAAAGCATTCCATCATCCATCTTATTTATATTCCAGTTACTATCAACGGTGGGTGGGCTCCATGGGAGCAGTCGGATGTTTTATCGTCATGTTCTGTGACTTGCGGGCCCGGGACACGGGACAGAGTTCGGACGAGAACGTGTTCGAACCCAGCGCCTGCTAATGGCGGGAACAACTGCTTAGGGTCAGACACTGACAATGACCCTGAAAACTGTAACGATGGGGCGTGTCCAGGTATTGTGGCTTTCGCGGCGGGAATTGAGCGAGGCAGTGAGTTAGTAAATTTAGTTAGGTGTCACTGTTTGCAATATTCGAACACTATAGCTAGAGGATTCTAAGACATAATGCACTATTACAATACTCTTTGTAGTGCGCGTGCGTGTATATGTGCGTGCGCGAGTGCGTTTGTGTACATGTCCATTTTCAGTGTGAGTGTCTGTATCATGTCGGTGTGTGACAGGTTAGCCCAGAAATGTCCTCAGTCAATCAAAATAGCTGATTGTGAGAGTGAAGTCATTTCAGTCATGCGCACACAGAATAGTTCTCTAAGAGTATTAATACTCCATTTAAATTGTGTCTTCATCAATGCACAATGATATGTTAGGAGGAGCTGACATGTTACCACTGACAACGAATCTTGAACACTCGCTGTGGAGAATACAAGTCGCCTGTCAGGCGCTCAAGGTCCAAACTCAGACTACCATCGTATCATACCAGGTACCCATGTTACTGCTGGATGGACATAGACATGTTTGAACAAACTTACTTGCCTAAGGTATCACATGTGCCTCCGAGAGCCAAGCTGCCAAGGACGGTCACCCATCCAAGAATCCTGCACGTCTAATGCTGCTTAACTGGATCTGAGTCTAGATACGCCCTATATTGTCAATATCCTGCAATGATGGGTTCGAAATCCAATGATCTACGGTTCCCCCGCACTCTACCTCAATCTGACATGCTGAACAACTAACACACATATCACACTGACAATAAACCAGTGCCAACAACAACGTATCTTGTGTTAGGAACGTCGTTGAATCGTAATACTATATGTTGTGTTTTATGCCGTTTGTTTTTAACGCCTTCGGCAACATTCCAGCTATATCGCGACGATCTGAAAATAATCGACCTAAACAATAGGGACACGATCGCATCTTGGGTTGCCGGACACCAATTGTAACCCGGACCTCACAGGATTTATAATTATATTGTTTATGATGCCCTGTTTCAGTTGACGGAAACTGGAGCAGCTGGGGTAACCCTAGCAACGACGACTGCTCTGTGAAGTGCGGCGGAGGCACCATGACGTCAACACGGACAAGAACTTGCAGCAACCCTCCCCCAGGCGTTGGGGGAGCTTTATGCAGTGGCTCCCCAAAAGACGTACGGGACCTTCAATGCAATAGTCATACTTGTCCGGGTACGTGGGTATATCCAAACTTATGCTTTTGGCTTCAAGAAACGGTATTCTATGCCTATGACAACCTCTTCTCCTTGCGTGTGTCTTCGACAGTTAATGATGATTACACAATGCCATTTAGAAAATGGACAAATGTAACATATGTTATATTTGGGATTACACTTATTTAGTAAAGTACAAATTCTAGTTCTTTTAGATTTGTACACTTTCTAAAATATAATCACAATATAACGTATGTGTCGGTTAATGATGTTGAGAGTTGCGTCCACTTGGCGTATCAGAATCCTGTGATCGTAGGTTCAAACTCACGATTCACGCTGACTATGCTATTAGCTTTGTAAGTAGTATAACGTCGTTCTGTGTCACCTGTGTTCTCTCTGTTATCAAAGAGCTAGACATGGTACTGCTTGATTCAACTGAAATAGTAAAATCGGCATAAAAAATAATCGTTATGAGGCACACTTTAAGGGGCACCGATCACTGCACACACACACACACACACACACACACACACACACACACACACACACACACACATACGCACACATACGCACACATACATACATACACACATGTATACACACATACATATGACTCACTCTTCTTCTGATCCAGTGGACGGCCAGTGGGGCACTTGGACAGAGAACTCGGCCGACGCTTGCTCTGTTACCTGCGGAGGTGGAACGCAGAAGCGTCACTATAGCAGGTTATGCAATAACCCCTCCCCCGTCGGCGCAGGAGCGCCCTGCACCGGGGACAGTTATAAATCAGAAGATATGGCTTGTAACCCTGACAACTGTCCAGGTATAGTACTGCCATTTCACATCAACATATTTGTTTTGTTATTTTGTCTTTTTGACAGATATCAGATAATTATGGCTATTGCCCTATGTTAGAAAGCACATGTTGCCGTCATCACATCTGTGCACCTAGAGGCAGCAAGAGTCGTATACTCCCAAGGATGTTGAGATTGATAACATGATGTGCCGTGAGACTGACATCCAATGATCGAGGGGAAAATGCCAGAGCCATGGGGAAGCACGAGTTGCGTGGATGTGTGTGCTGTATAAATATCCTGTAATGATATAATAATAACCCAAGCTGTCTGTGATGAGCTCGTAGATTCACAGTGACATCACTTATCATACCGGGTACCCATTCACTGCTGGATGAAAATAGGCAGTTTACGAACAAACTACAGTTGCCTAGACGTGTGATTCCTTGTAGGGCAGGATCTATGTCCTGAAACCCTCAGGGGGCAAGCTGCTTCACACGATCACCCACCAATGGTATGGCCAACACCACTTATCTTCTACTGATTTTTGGCCGAGGCTGTGTACACAGGATCACATGTCACGTATCATTTTTTGAGCACGAGTGAGTGAGTTTAGGTTTTCGCCTCTATTAGCAATATTCCAGCAACATTACGGCGGCGGACACCAGAAATGACATAACATTGTGTCCATGTGGGAAATCGAACCGGTAACGAGTCAACGCTTTAACCATTAGGCCACCCCACTACCCTCTCTTGAGCAAGAAGTATTCCCTCTTTTTGTCTTCTTCGTGACATGGGATGATGGGGTAGCGTAGTCACGAAGAGGACTCGGGTTTGATTTTCCACAATGTGAGAAGCTCATTGCTCGTGTCCCCTGCCGTGATATTGCTGGCATATTGCATAAATGGTGTAAAACTCACTTACGACGTGACAATTTTAGGTTTTTAGTATGACTTTTTTCGCTTTTTAAAGAGAGTTCAGATGACATAAAACACAGTCTTTCTCCACTGTCGATATTGTGTCACAGACTGGCACACGTTGGTCATCGGATCAGATTAGTCAGATTTAGGTGACCACAATTATGGGTTTGTCTGAAACATACAGAATTCCACGTACGGTGCGTGTTTCCGTATAATATGCAAATTATACCTTCTTAACATTAATGTTTGACTTTTGTGCGGATCGGAAGAAAATCAGTAAGATCCAGAATGCCCAGAGTGAAGATAAACCTCGGGCCGAGTATAAATCTCTCTTGGAGAAAATTTGGAGGTCAGAGCTAAAATCTCGAAACAAAGTTAAAGTCACCAAAACATTTGCTGTGCCATCCTTTCCCATTCCTTAGGAGAAGCTGATTGGACTAAACAAGATATCCAGAGTCTTGACTGCCTGACCAGAAGGATCATGTCTGATAACAGAGCCCACCAACATTGTTCCTGTCTTAATCGTTTATTTATGCCATTCATTTCGGGAGGTCGGATTTTGATTAATGTGGAGGCTCTTCGTGAATTTTATTGTGCACATGCACATATCAGAGTCGGTCATTTGTGGAGAAACTTCAAGTAAAGGCTTAAGCTTCCCTTTTGATGCTGAGGATCAGTCATTTCTCTCTCGCAATCGCCTAAATGTGATTCTTGAACAAAACTTCAGTATGAAATGCCGATATTGCAAAGAGGTTACAGAAACTGCCCAACACCTTTATAGGAGATGCCCTTCCATGGCACAAACAGCAGATCTTAAACACATGATTGCATGGCTCAATCCTTCTACTGTTACATCGTCTTTGCCATGCCTGTGGGTTTGGAAGTCTATCCATGGTGGAAAATGATAGCTTTAAGCTTCTTTGGAATAGATCCATGTATAGCCTCAGAAGAATTCCAGCTACCAAACCTGATCTTTTCCTCGTCTCCACACATTGTAGAATCGGAATCGAACACTGATCTTCGGCGTGACGAGCAAACTCTTTAACCACTAGGCTACCACATTAGATGTGCATTTTCGTTTCCCTAGGAAGTAATAGTTGTAATCTGTAATATGCTTCTTTGTGTAGTGGACGGAGCCTGGTCCGAGTGGGCGGTGAGCTCACAAGGAGGCTGTAGTCGCACCTGTGGGAACTGGGGAAGACGCACAGTCTCATACATAAGATCCTGTACCAACCCAGCACCCGCTTATGGTGGAAAAGCGTGTCCACAATACTATCTCGGCACCACTAAATTCAACATGGAGTTCTGCAACCGCTTCTCATGCACACGTGAGTATATCACATTTTATCGAAAACATGCTACAATACGGATTTGTAACTCTTTTGTACTGCAGATAGAGTGAGTGAGTGAGTGAGTTTGGTTTACGCTGCTTGTAGACGTATACCTACAATATCACTGGGGTGGACACAATATATGAGCTTGACACATTGTGCCCATGTGGACAACTGATCCCATGTGGTCGGTGTTTCGAAGCGCGAACGCGTCAACCACGAGGCGTCTCCACCGGATCCCTGTAAATAGAGATTAGTAGTAGACGTGATTTGAAGGGTTGAAGGTCGAGGGTAGGGGTGTGATGCAATGATACAAAGACGTGATTTGAAGGGTTGAAGGTCGAGGGTAGGGGTGTGATGCAATGATACAAAGACGTGATTTGAAGGGTTGAAGGTTGAGGGTAGGGGTGTGATGCAAAGATACAAAGACGTGATTTGAAGGGTTGAAGGTCGAGGGAAGGTGAGGTGTTGCAATGATATAAAGACCCGCTGGTACATGCATATACTTCTCATCAAAAGTTTAGACCCACTAAAGTAAATATAGCCACTTACTTAAGACAACTGTTCTAACCTATTTTGCAAACTATTCCATACTGTTTACAGGTACTGTTTATACACGAACTAATGAATCAGAAAACAGATGTGTAACGTTGCGAGGATTATCGTAACGAGTTTAATTGACGAATCCTCAACACCATAACGCAGCTGTTTATATGCACAGTATTTGCACATACCTTCAGCAATGTGATTTCCAGGAATTGACTGTCGTAACATTTCATCTGCATAACGTTTGCAGTCAGTTCCCACAAGTTAGTGGTGAAATCAATCTTCGATGTAACCATATAGATATACACAAGAAAGTGCGTGTTCTAAATGTTTCTAAAGTTTTGTTGTGAGTTATATATCGGGCTAGTAATTATTTTGTGGGCTAGTAATCTTCAAGCATGACTAGCCTGATTAGCTGGCAAAGTTGGAAACTATTTGAAATACTTGCTATAATTCCTTCTGTAAGTGTTTCTGGTTTCCCCATCAAGCTGGCGAGTTATGTGATGTCACTTAAGTGTCACTTAAGAATACATGTATTGTTAAAGGTAGCTGTGGAGCCATACTTAAAGGTCACATATACTCCAATAGGGTACCAATGCAAAATCACTTGCTGACATCGTTGTAAATGAAACCCCGTCATTACAACTGCTCATTTCGATCTTTAATTACCTTAAATCGACCTTTTTGTCAACAGTGCACAATTCTCAGCCGCAAACGAAATTTCAACAAATCAGAGCGGCACGTCTCCGTGACGTAATAGTGGGTATAGAAATGAGGGTCTGTGCAGTATTCATCTACATTTCAGGGGTTAAACTATTTCGTTTACAGGTTTGTACAAACCTGGAATCGCGAAATCTGTTGAGAAAAATGAAAGCTATATGTTCTCAAAATCTACTATCATTTAGTTTTGTGTCCTGTTTTGCCTAGTTGTCGAGTTACAACCCTTGTTTTCATAGACGATTCTGTCAAAATCACTTGGTGTCGCTAGGTTGTAATCCGTGTTAGGTGGTATAAACCTACACGTTATTTGTCATCATTCACTTGATGCTCAGTTAATGAATTTATAACAGGTATAATTAGTGATAACGCCACTTAGATTACCCGACAAAGGCCCCCATTTGGCATTTCTTTTGTCTGGATCGATCAAAGGATTAACCGATAACACTCTGATTGATTAATTAGTTTTATGGGGATTTAAATGGGGGATTTTTCAAAAGGTAGTGTTTATGTACATTTACTAATCTATACTGAAAACACTCTGTCGTGTCTGTGTCTATGTAAAACAACACCCTTCTTTCAAAGGATTAACCGCCAATACATTGATTGATTGCGCATTATCGGCTAACTAAATAACTTTTTAAAAAGAATGACGCACATTATGCAATTAGTTGCCAGGTGTGCTATCTTGGGTAACCAATGAAACTATACAGCAATGTGAAAAACATGAAACGATACATCACGTTTTCTTATATTAGACTGTTAAAAGACACATCACTTGGGATATCTGCAGATGAATTATATATCACTTGTTTTTGTGGATATTGATGGATACATTCCTCGAAGAAGGTAATAGCCTGACAACTGCTCCTATAACTTTAATTTCAATATTTGCATTTTTGTTTTTGATAAGTTGTAGCTTTCAACAGAACCATTCTTTTCGTCGTGAAGTGTTATGATGCAGACGACATACACTACGGCGTGCGTGCAAATTATGATTCATACAGGAAAACTATGAAATGTCTACATATTACATTCCTGTTATCCATTCGCAGATCGCTTCTTTTTATTAAGTTTCAAAATGCATACAAGTATGATTATAAAGTAATTAGGATTATGAGACCAAGTATAAAGACGTATATTGACATGTGTCTACATACTGGTGAGTGAACGTTACAAACCAAGTAAATTTAGCAAGTGAAGAAATTTATCGCGCAGTATTTTCACTTTGACCCCAATCTCGTTTAGGTCATGTTACAGGTTGTGTCATGCAAACTCCTTTTGGTAATGATTCAAATACATATTTATGTAGTTTTGATTTTCTAACGTGATGAGAACAAACCATACATAATCTCATTAATTCAAATGGATTTGACTTCACGATTTTCAAAAATGGCGGCCTCCTGTCTTGGGATGAATGCCATTTAAGTTTGTTTTCACCGACTTACAAAAGGACGATTACTTTCTACTGATAGTAAAATATGTATTTTATTGATGGACAATAGGATTTTGCATGACATTGCTTATAACATAACAATTTCACTCTTGGAAGTGAGGTGGAGGTCAATATAACATTGCTTGCAATATAAATGTCACTTCGACCCCCACCTTGCTTCCTTGGAACAAGTCCTTATGTTAAAAGTTGTGTCATGCAAAGTCCTTTTGGCCATGATTCAAATGCATATTCAACTACCAGTAAAAAGTAGTTTTGATTTTCTAACTTGATGAGAACAAATCATAATCTCAATAATTCTAACGGACTTTAGCCCGTGACTTCAGGATTTTCAAACATGGCGACGCCCTGTCTGAGGATGAATGCCATTTAAGTTTGTTTTCACCGACTTACAAAATCACAATTACTTTCTACTGGTAGTAAAATACGTATTTTATTGATGGACATTAGGATTTTACATGACATTGCTTATAGCATAACAATTTCACTTTTGGAATCGGTCAATATAAGGGGTCAATATAAGATTACTTACGATAATATTGTCACTTCGACCACAACCTCGTTTCCGAGGAAGAAAGCGTTATATCCATGCAAAATCCTTTTGATCAGCAATGTGTAGTAAGCAGTCTTAATTTTATAAACTCGATGAAACTTAAACTCCATTTTCTATCCTGGAAGCGTGGTAGGGGGCGAACCATCCGATTTAGTATACACCACAGGCTTCCACAAAGCTCACTTCGCACACACTAACAACCAATTTAAGCACAAACTACGGAGTCTGGTGGAAATCTGTGCATAGTGACACCATCACCCGACCCCAAGGGACAATTGACGGCAACACAACATTTCGGCATGTCTTTGGTGACGTCGAGAAATTAGCAAAATGACGAGCTTCCAACACATTTTCTAATGTATACATTTAACGGGAAAACGTTCCTTCTATGACGTCACTGTAGGGCTCTGACGACAGTGTTACGTAACCTGTCTGCAGTTTCGTTTGCGGGCGAGAGAGAAGCAGACGGCTTTTTATCAACTTTTATGCGCTTGGTATTAATTAACCACAAGTTTTTAAAAAAAAATAAATGGTGTTTCGTTTATGACTAACCAAAAGTCTTTCATATGCAGTGATAAAAAGAGTACAAAAAAATTGAGTTTAGTGGTCCTTTAAAGGCTGGACGGCCTAACATAACACGTGTCCTGCCTAGTGTCACACCCTTTATAAAATAACCCGTGAAGATCCGGGTTAGGGCAACCCATGATTGTCATGAGGCGACTAAGGGGATCGGGTGGTCAGACACGCTGACTTGGTTGACATGTGGTGGTATCCCAAGTGCGTAGATCGATGCTCATGCTGTTGATCATTGGATTGTTTGGTTCAGACTTAATTATTACAGACCGCCGCCATATAGCTGGAATATGGCTGAGTATGGCGTAGAACTAAACTCATTCACTCACTTTATTGTGCAGCTGTTTCCCGTAACGTTAAAATGAAACTATCCTCACTCTCTGGATGACTGACAGTTCACTCTTGCAGAGCCTGTAAACGGCAACTGGAGCCCCTGGGTGGTCACCTCTACGTCGACATGTACGGCGACATGTGGGGGAGGGGAGGAGACTGTGACTTCAACGAGGTCGTGCACCGATCCTGCTCCAGCTAACGGCGGCGTTGGATGTTCCGGGTCTTCAACATCCACGGAGATTAATAGATGTAACGAACAAGTTTGTCCTGGTAACGTTTAGTTTCTTAACAGCTTTCTTGCGTGGCTGTAAATAGTAAATGGTAACCAGTTTGTTGTGAAACGCCGCACTCAGCAAATATATGCCACAGCTATATGGCGGCGATCTGTAAATAATGGACCAAACAATCGTAAAAGATGAGTCGCCTCTTTCAACAGGCACATGTTTATGAAGACCAATTCTAACCCGGATCTGCACGGGCCCCAGACACAGTGCAACAGCTCATGACACTGGGATATCATGACAAGCAACCGACCACGTTGCCAATTGTTATCAAGCGATCGGGGGCGTTGGGGTAATCTTGTGGTGTCAGCGCTCGCTCGTCATGCTGAAGACCCGGCTTCAGTTCCCCCATGGGCAAACTGTGTGAAGCCCATTTATGGTGTTTCTCCTGTCGTGATTGCTGGAATATTGCTAAAAGCGGCTTAAAACACACTCACCCATTTACCTATCAACCGATCGATTTTGTCGAACGAAATTGGTCCCTGAAGGATATTCGATTTCCAAGATTGCTAAAATGCACGTGATGAAGCCAAGGAGGAAACAGGTGATGAAGAGAATTTAAGGGAAAATTTGAGAATTTAACCCATTCCTTTGGAAATGTTTCATCTGTATGGATGTATATGACTTTTTCTCATATGCTTTGGAATTGACTAGTTATATGCTTGCAAAATGGAATATCCCCCACCTTTCTGAATGGCTGACAACACAGTGTTTCAAAGTGTAATCTTACTCCTTCATCAAGCGAGGGAACAACAAGGAAACAGATAGCTGCATATGAAATTATTTGAAACACTAAAGTAGAGGAAGGAGAAATAATATACTCCGAAACTTCGTGTTCCTCAAATAAAGAAGTTGAAACCCATAAATTCTCATCTTTAGAATGTTTTTACAACAAACACTAAAACGTGTGGAGGACGCGTTTAGTACTAAATTAAAGGGCAAAAGAAACGATACCAAGTCCAAATCACTGCATGTGCATGTACCCTATACGCTTGTTATTACAATTCACTTTCCCTTTACACAATGATGTTTTGTCGTTTTGTAACATCACTGATTTCGAGTTAGTATAATTTCTTTTGCTCTTTAGTGTGTAAACGTGGTGACAAATGGGTTTTTGAAGAACAGAATAAGATTTGGACTAATGCCAGCAATAGTGTCACCTTGTATAATGTGTTTTGTGGTAGCTAGTTTTGGCTGATGACGGTATCATGCAGTGTAACTTACTGACTCCCAGTTGATGGTGGATGGAGCAACTGGCGAGAGACCAGCAGGGGGAGCTGTTCCGTAACGTGTGGGGACGGGGCGCAGACCATTAACAGAACGCGGTCGTGCAACAACCCCCTCCCGTCAAACGGCGGAGCAGCATGCTCAGGTGTGAGAATCGACACACAGACAGGTGCCTGTAACGACGGGCCATGTCCAGGTAAAAGCTGTTTTTGTTATTCAACGCCGCACTCAGCAATATTCTGTCATATGGCGGTGGTCTAAATCCAGTGATCAACATCACGAGCATCGATCTATGTAATTTAGATACGATGTCATCTGTTGGGGAAGTCGGGGAATCTGACCATCCGATCAAGCCTTACGACAGGCATGTGCTGCTGAAGACCAGGCCTAACCGACTGTTTTGTTATCATGTGTCGCATTTTTACACCTTTTTACTTTGGGCGTCAATGGCACTGGAATCTAATAATAGCGACACAATGCGACAAATGACCAAAATATCAGTCAAGATATGGCTGCCAATGTGACGATAAAGACTAACTCACCCACTTAACTCCCTAAAATATTGCGTTTTTGGTTAATTTTATCACTTTTTCCTTGTTTTTGTAACGACGTAAGCGCGACAATGTCTCTTCTGGGATTCCGTAGAAAATCGTTGTGTATATTATAATTTGTTCAGTGGACGGGAGATGGTCTGCGTGGGTCGAGGACGAACGTCAGGCCTGTACCAAGACGTGTGGAGGGGGAACACAGACCATCCAGTACAAACGCACGTGTACCAACCCCGCCCCACAACATGGGGGTGCCCACTGCGGCGGGCAGAGCACCAAGCAGGAAACGACAGATTGTAACACTGAAAACTGCCCACGTATGTCCGGTTCATTATTTGTGCGATGGAGTGTGTGTTTGTCTGTGTGTGTGTGTGTGTGTGTGTGTGTGTGTGTGTGCGTGCGTGCGTGCGTGTTTGCATCGTGTTTATGTGTGCGTTGTGTGTTTGTGTGTATGGGTGCGCGTGCGTCTGTTGACACTAACTGAAGCGCACATAAAATCAATTTAATCACAGTAACTACAAGTACGCTTCATAGACCGCCAACTTCTTTGTTACGGCACGCGAGGCCCTCGGTAATCGCGTGTGTAAACATACAGGTGCTCAGCCATCCGGATGTACGAGACAAAAATGCACATAATTTAGTGTTTTGTATGTGAACATGACCGTACAGTTACGGAAGCCGGATTTCCCGATATGTGAGTAATTTTACAACGTTGTGAATTCGTTTTAAGGAATTTTTGTTCGGAAGGCGAGTTTTCCGGATATCTGACGTTCGGATAAATGGGGCACGGCTGTAGATAATTTAACAGTACCACATTCCTCGGCCTGGTGGCCTTGCGGTGGAGCGTCTGCCTACGAATCTGATAGCTGCAGTTCCAGTCTGGATAGGGAAATCATTTGTACTTTGAGCGTAATCTCGAACGATATTTTTAGATTGATATCAAATACTCACATTTGATTGTTGATGTTGATATAAAGTTTGGAAAAATAAAACCTGGGAAGCGATCTTACTGACGAAAAATAAAAGCTGTTAAGAGGTCTTTCTAGCAAAAGTAAAATCTGTCCTTTCGAAACAAAAACCTCAAATGCGATTATTCTGGGAGAACAAGAGATGACCTAATATATAGTGAGGAGCACACTTTAGGTTTATCTAAACACATCAACTCTCTAATTCACACACAACGTATGTCAGAAAATATCTCTCTCTCTGTCTCTCTCTCTCCCTCTCTCTCTCTCTCTCACACACACACACAGACACACTATCACGCTATCACAGAACTCACACTCGCAATCACACTATTACGACTACACAAGTTGAGGTGTCAAGCTTTATAACACAACGTGCTTTCAATATTTCAACCACCGCCATAAATGCATTATCTGTAACATTGATTAACACGGTCACCATCAACAAACAACACACATAGAAGGTATTGTAAACAGACACTGTCACTGTTGCAAACGCGAACGCACGCACGCACACGCACGCGTTGTACAGTGTTGTGAACGCACCGTCTCTGTTTCAGTCAAATGTCCAAAGGGTTTCACGAAGGTGGAGGCCCATAACATGTGCTATAAGTATGAATCCAAGAAACGGAAATGGGCGAAAGCGCAGGAACACTGTGAGGGGCACGGAGGACACCTTGTCATATACAAGACGAATGCCATGCACAGTTTTTTTGAGGATGTCATTCGAGGTAAGTTCGAAATATTTCTGCACATTCTCGAAATATCAGGTCCACTGAGACATCCATTAATGACATGTCATATATCAGTTTCCGTACACAAGTACGTTTTACGTTGCTACGTTGTTAATGGCGATGGTATGTAAATAATCGAGTCTGGACAACACAGTCCAGTGGTCAATCGCATGAACATAGTGATAATATTAATTGTCATTTAGAAGGTTAATGGTCACATGAATTATCCCACCGGATACCCATTTTTTGCTTCGAGAAAATAGGAAATGTAGAACAATCTCACTTGCCTGAGAGCGATGACTGAATAACTCGTGTGTAAACCATAAATACGTCACATGGATATTCACGTGTACATGAATCGCTGTCACGTGACATTCATTATCTAGAAACGATGTGTGTCCCGATATAGGATTTTCAATGAATTCTCTGAAAAATATAGTAATGACGCAAAACAATATACTAACATATTCCCAGAGATATACGCCCAATGTTAAAGATTAAAGATGATTAGTTACATAACATACATATGTAATATGATGTTTGAAATTCGTAGCGATTTATCATTACATTTCCTAAAAATGTTGGAAGCGCCTGTACAATCACTATGACAAGCCTGCACGATAACCCCCTTGTGTCCTTCCTCTTCAACACTCACTTACATTGAAATTCAAAAATTCCAAATATATCACGCACACAAATATACTTTATAGTTTTGAAGTCTATGGGATTCTTTCTGTTTCTCGATATCATCCACTATTGTCTCAGACAAAGCTAAATGTCTTAAAATATCCTGTCTTTGAATGTCATTTAGAAGTGAAAATACATAAGAATGAAGATTTTTATGGATATCAACTTCTTTATGAGAGAACACAACGTTTCGGAGTTAATGCTTACTCCTTCACCTGATGAAGGAGTAAGCATTAACTCCGAAACGTTGTGTTCTCTCATAAAGAAGTTGATATCCATAAAAATCTTCATTCTTAAAATATCCTTGCAGAATATGCTTCATCGTAAATGTCGCCATTTTGGACATAAGACGAAATCGCTATTCACAGCCGTATTTGTTGCATTTATGAAAATCTGATAATCACTAGGAGAACTGAATTTCAAAAATAGCATATTAATGATTCATGTAACAGCTCATGATAATTTTGAAACGTTGCCTATGGACACTTAATCAGTTGTGTAGTCTCGAAACTACACTAACTGATTTAACGCCATATCGGATTTATAGATTGTGCTTACAAAATCACGTTTCGCGAAGGCCGGTATTGCGACGCCATTTACATCACGTGTTTGTCATAGCCAGCTGCCACAAACTGAATTCTGAATTCCCCACACATCTCAGAATCAGATTACAAATGCTCCTCGTCACCAGCACGAAATGTCTAGATAAAACGAAACGACCCCTTGGTGCACATTAACCTCATCTGTGCATTTTTTTATGTTAAGCCATTCATGAAAACAGATGACCTGATTTGTAGTGTTTTCCTTAATCAGTGTTTAACTGTTGACAGGATAATATCGGGATCTGTATGATTTGACACTAGGCATCGGGACACACCCTTGATGACAAATGTCAGTTCACAACTTCAGTATCGTATATATCTTATCACTGTTGGCATTGATGCCCAGGACATCGACCAATCGTAGAAGATGAAGAAAGTCTAGGGATTGTTTGTGTCTGAATCAACGCTTGTCCCAGTTCAACTAACGTAAATGGCTGATTCAGAGATTGACGTAAACGTCTCTTTATGGTCTGGAGAAACAGCTGGCGAGGGTAGAACCGGAATGTTCTGCGGTCGCAGGAAATCGGTCACAACACGAGTTACGTGTGGACGGGTATTACTTCGGAAGTGCAAAAAACCACGTCACTGTTCTTGAAGGAAAGGCTGCACACGAAGCCCACTGATCTTATCCCTGTATCGCAGACCCGTCACATTGTCATTGACAATGGCAAGTTGTGTCCGACCATGAGATGCAAAGTCTCCCCATATCATAAGGATGCGCTACCAAACTATTGACTTTGAACAACACACGAATCAGCATACCGTTCACCTCGCCGTCAGAACACCCTTGACCGGTCATCTTAGTTGTCCAGGTGAAATGTAGACTCGACTCCCCACTGAACATACCACCATCCTAATCTTACCGCCTGTACCGGAAATGACAGCATCAGGCAAGACGTGTCTGTCGGCGAGGCTGGAGCAAAACTGGAGATATTACAGGCTGTCGGGGCCGGACGTTGTGCTCCCTCTGTCTGTTCTTACAGTCCTGGGCCTGATTGGGCATGGTCTGAATAGGTTTGTCAGCTGAATGTGTTTGTCTTGGCGACGTGACGTCACGAGGTTACTGTCGGTCCGAGGCAAATCGCTCAGGTTCCCATCACGTTAGACACGTCTCCATAGAGATGAGTTCTTGTTTCGAGGGACACAAAACTGTTTGGCTACTGTATTTTGTTCCATTCCAGTCTCCAGCATGTCCATGGCGCTGGGATGCTGGTTTTCTGTAAGCCGCGACATGAAGTACGCATAGTTATGCACAACATTCAGGTTTCACATTAGAAAAAGTGACTTAGTTTATTGTGCACAAAGTGCACGTGCCACGCGCGGTACATGACATAAACATTAATGCAAAGTACTTTTCAGCAGGTTTATTTAGTGTTATTTTATTTTGTGCAGTTTTATGTAATACTTTTCCCGTTAGTCTGAGCGAGTGAATGGGTGAGTGAATTTAGTTATACTCCACACTCAATACTCAATATTCCAGCTATATGTCGTAAATAATCGAGCCTGGACTAGACGGTCCAGTGATCAACGCCATGCTCAACGTTCTGCGCCATTAGGTCAAGATGACACGCGTCAACCAAGTGAACCAAGTTAAACAATGGAAAGCCAGTTGAGGGTCAGAGTTCACTTTGTGATAATTCAGTTGATTTCCCCTGTGCAACGCCCACAAAAAAGACTTGCAACTGGCACAGTCATTGGTTCCATTCCAACCAATCCTTTCAAATGACAACTTATATGCAGGGTAAGGAACTCCGCAAGAAATCAGCCAGATCACAGGCCTGGTTAGATGTTAACCGGCCAGACCTGACAAAAGGATACATGCCCACAAAAGGTACTATTACTTATACATGTCTGAGTTTTAACTCCACCGTCGCGCAGGTCAATTTGAGAATTTGGGAGTCCGTGCTAAAATAACCCGTGACGGGCGGGTCGGTCAGGCGTGTATTTTGAACGCTGATGTTGCATGTACACAACTGATTAAGCACCACCTGAATCCAAGGGCGGGTTTCCTGATTAAATATACATCAGGTCGCCATTTCAGATGTCTGAAGGTCTGAGAAAACTAAAAAGTTGTAAAGTTGGCCATGCGGGAGTGAATGCATACTTCAACGAATGAAGTTGTCACCTGCTGTTTATTTATCAAATTTATTTTCTTCTTTTGAAAGATATGCATATATATCTTTATTCATTTATCGATATTCCATATTCCAGGTGTACCATATCGATCTGTACTTAATGGAATCAGTCCAGTGGCTGACATGAAAATCTGCAAAATTGTTACAAACTAAATTGTCACAATCCTCTCATGGTTTGCTCAAATCCAATCCCAGGATAGGAGAGTATATATTAACCTTTGAAAAGATTCTAACTGTTTGTGTTTACTGTTATCACTGGATGTTTCAGATATAATAGGCAACAAAAACATCGACGTGTACCTTGGCGGGCACGACAAGGACAGCAATGACCGGTGGTTCTGGTTGGATGGCGAACCTGTCCAAGAATTTTCCAAATCGGGCAGTCAAAACTGTCTGAAATTTGATGCCTGGATTCTGGATGATGAAGACTGCAACAAAGCACACCCGTCTATTTGTCAAACATTTGGCTAGAATAACACGGATAGTCCCAATCCTCTTTCCTCTTTTGGGGTATAGACGATTTTATCAAGGCTACCAACCTTTAGGCAACACGATGATTCTTCTTTGGATGCCAAGTCGAATGAGGGTTGATGTAAAACATTTTGGTTGATACCTCTTAGAGGAAAAACATGCATGTCATCACTCATTGAGCCAGTATGCCTCCAACAAACGCCCCAATATATACTTCACAGCAAAAGAAACGCAACTGTTTTTGTCAAGTTTTGAACTAGAAGATGGGTGCACAATGCTTGAAGTGAACTCTTGCATTCATCACAGGATGAAACAGGCAACTGGTGTCTCATGAATAATTACTGGACCAGACAATCCATTGATGAACAACACGCGTATCGATCTACGCAATTGGGATACAATGGTATTCGTCAATCAGGCCCTCGAACATTGATTACCCTATCTTTTTAGCCACGACGATGTACACACTTGAATAAATTTACAAGGCTACAGTGCCTGTGTGTAAATATGGCATTGAAACTCACAAATGATTTATGAAATGATGGTTACAGCGGTATGTACATCGTCATGAATTTATATCTAAATATGCAACTTTGTACGCTTAGTGAATTTACGTTTTCTTCCCTTGTATGCTATTGAATGTTTTGGTTATGTAGTACGGAGCGACACAAACATACCATGATTTCCATGCACAATTCATAAACGTTTGTGATTGCAAGGTTCAAATAAATACTTAAAATGTTTTTTTCAAAAAGTGATATTTAAGGCTTCAAACTGACAACAGAGCAGGTAAAATACATCCGTTAGGCTATGTTGGTTATGAACTGAAGAAAATATGAGCGTTCAGTTCACGACAACGTTTTGTGATATATGCATCAGAGATGTTTGAAGGACATTGTGTTTCTGTTGGGTTGGTTGGTTGTTGTTTTACGTCGCACTGAGCAATATCCCAGCTATAATGCGGCTAACTGGTGTGGATGTTGAGAAAATTTTAATTATTCTCTACTAACTTGGACGGTCTGATTGACCATGTGTGATGTAATTTCCAAATTCACTAAAGTTTGTTTGTTGAATTTTGCTTATTAAAATACTTGCTTGCAATTTTGTAGATGTGCGGTCTGTTCGTATATAGGTATTTTATCAACTTCCTTTTCACATACCAAATTTGATAATGGCAAGGATAACCACTCTTTATGGTTGCATGTTTTATTGACGTCTGCTGTATTTGACCATTGCAAGACACGTGGTAGTCTTAGAACACTACCTCATTAGATGTTCAGCGGAATATCACCCTAGACCTCACTTAAAGGAGATGATAATTTTTTGCAACAGCTCGAAGGTATTATGTGAAATAGGCCGGGTGGAGAAAGATGGAAGGGGTGTGATGGCGTAGATTGTTTTTTTTCCGTGTGGTGTTCAGCTGATTCACGTGAAAATTGATATCATCATAAATATAAATTTGACTCTCTGTTTGAAATAAATGCATATATACTTTACTTTTACGTTTGTATCGCTTACATTTTTACAGAATACGCTTAAAAGCAAAAACAAAGCAATCGTTTTCAGTGACGTTCTAAAGAACATGACTTTTGGTGACACCTGTTGGCACGACCCATGTTACCAAGTGAGTGAGGGAGTGAAGTTGTGAAGTTGTACGCCGCTTTTAGCAATATTCCAACAATATCAGGAACACCCAGTTGAACCTTTGTCGGGATATAAACCCTCGGAAATTTGCCTCATCGTCGGAGGTCCCTCCATGTCTGACATGTTTCACGGTGCACTGCTAGACGGGTAGATGTTCACACCCCAAAGGCGTCTATGACGTCGTGTGGTCTTTCGAACCACGCATCATACCATACATATAGCCTACCAGACGTAGCACAATGATATTTGCAGTTCAGTGTTTCTCAGCCACTATACTCAATTTGAATATGACCTTCACTTACAACCGCACATCACTGAATTAAAAATAAACCTTAAAAGATTTGTACAAAGGCCTCTACACATTGTTTAGAACGTAATGAACACCTAGGTACATATACTATACATATAAAATACATATACGTATAAAAAACAGTTTTAAACAGTAACATTTCATAATACAGCTTATATTGTGAATCTAAAACTCGGAAGCATGTCGCAAGGTAATGAGGTAGCCGGTCACGTGACGTGGTCGCGTGACGTCATACCCGAGAGTCACAACATCAACACAAGGAAAATACAATACCCGAGGTCTGCTTTTAGTTTAGCAAATAAATCAGACCAGGAGTCAAACCTGGATTTGGATGATATACTAGATACTGATAAACGACAGATAATAATATCACATACATACAACAGTTTCAATCTGGAAGTATTTCTTGCGTCAAGACCGACATGAATATTGATGACGATTCCACCAGTTGACAATATACAGCCGTGGCACCATCCCAACCCTGACTACGTTTTGAATAAACTAGCTACTGCATACCTGTATCCAAGCCATTTGCCTATGATATGTATTAATTGAAATCCGAACAGATACAGAATTTATTTTTCAGCAGTCAAGGTAAAATTTGCAGTTATGATAACGACAGTGTTCGATGGATGTATCCGGGAATACATCCGGGAATGTAAACACTGAAATATTTATACGTTCGAGGTTCATTATTTTGTTAAGGTTTTTAGTAACTTTCAGTTTTATTTCCTAAAATGTGTCTTCCGATTAAATTTATCCGTTAGGGTTTTACTGTGGTGATAATCTTTACCGTTACGGAAGTCGTCAAGTTCGATGTCACTACTGTAATGTGCTGAAGCACCCACAGGCGCCCACCGTGGGTCCGAAAATCGATAAACTAAGTCCCGGTTTACTATCCACCATATTTTGTAAAGAACCAGATAATAAATCATTTAGTCAGTGTTATGTGTTCTGCCATAGAATATAAACATAATTATATTTCAATGTTAAGTAAATTTGTTTACCATTTTTTGATGTTGTAATTTATCAAAGTATTGGATGAAATAATTATATGTTGAAATATACCAGTTGGATGTACTATTTTACAACATAATCTCAAAGCACATGAGTGTTTAAAATATTCACACATTACATATTACCTTCTACTTTACAAGGTTAATGTGAGATCCAGAATTTTATGCCATGGCCTTTTTCAACACCAGCATACGAGAGATGGATTTTATGAACATCTTCAATTACCAGAACTTAGTCCATTACCAAATATTTCTTCTTGTGTATTTTCACTATCTGGACAGAATAAACTAGGGACCAAGCAGGTGTATATAGTGCACCTACTGAATAAATAATGGTTTACTGATGCACCGATGAAAAAAATAAATTGATAAACAGACGTTTTCATGATTATTAAATGGTGACCAATGTAACTATGAATCGGTGATGATTATGAATATTCAAGTCACTCTGTGATCTCTGATTTATTTCGTCCACCATATTCATTACTTAAAGACTGTTCATCACTTTCTTGTTGTTTTTAGAATGCAAGAACCCACTACACAATGAAATGTTATTTTTATAGATAATTTGTTATACAAAATTTGTAAAATGAAGTCGAAATGTAACATAGGGTTATAGCGTTTTGATGTGTGGACACAATATTCAACATATGTGAAAATATATACTGGTAGTATCAAAGTGATCATCACAACAGCATCAACTGAGCCCAGTTTAAGGGCAAACAGGCTATTTGGTAATGAAACATGTCTGAGTTTTAACTCCACCGTCGCGCAGGTCAATTTGAGAATTTGGGAGTCCGTGCTAAAATAACCCGTGACGGGCGGGTCGGTCAGGCGTGTATTTTGAACGCTGATGTTGCATGTACACAACTGATTAAGCACCACCTGAATCCAAGGGCGGGTTTCCTGATTAAATATACATCAGGTCGCCATTTCAGATGTCTGAAGGTCTGAGAAAACTAAAAAGTTGTAAAGTTGGCCATGCGGGAGTGAATGCATACTTCAACGAATGAAGTTGTCACCTGCTGTTTATTTATCAAATTTATTTTCTTCTTTTGAAAGATATGCATATATATCTTTATTCATTTATCGATATTCCATATTCCAGGTGTACCATATCGATCTGTACTTAATGGAATCAGTCCAGTGGCTGACATGAAAATCTGCAAAATTGTTACAAACTAAATTGTCACAATCCTCTCATGGTTTGCTCAAATCCAATCCCAGGATAGGAGAGTATATATTAACCTTTGAAAAGATTCTAACTGTTTGTGTTTACTGTTATCACTGGATGTTTCAGATATAATAGGCAACAAAAACATCGACGTGTACCTTGGCGGGCACGACAAGGACAGCAATGACCGGTGGTTCTGGTTGGATGGCGAACCTGTCCAAGAATTTTCCAAATCGGGCAGTCAAAACTGTCTGAAATTTGATGCCTGGATTCTGGATGATGAAGACTGCAACAAAGCACACCCGTCTATTTGTCAAACATTTGGCTAGAATAACACGGATAGTCCCAATCCTCTTTCCTCTTTTGGGGTATAGACGATTTTATCAAGGCTACCAACCTTTAGGCAACACGATGATTCTTCTTTGGATGCCAAGTCGAATGAGGGTTGATGTAAAACATTTTGGTTGATACCTCTTAGAGGAAAAACATGCATGTCATCACTCATTGAGCCAGTATGCCTCCAACAAACGCCCCAATATATACTTCACAGCAAAAGAAACGCAACTGTTTTTGTCAAGTTTTGAACTAGAAGATGGGTGCACAATGCTTGAAGTGAACTCTTGCATTCATCACAGGATGAAACAGGCAACTGGTGTCTCATGAATAATTACTGGACCAGACAATCCATTGATGAACAACACGCGTATCGATCTACGCAATTGGGATACAATGGTATTCGTCAATCAGGCCCTCGAACATTGATTACCCTATCTTTTTAGCCACGACGATGTACACACTTGAATAAATTTACAAGGCTACAGTGCCTGTGTGTAAATATGGCATTGAAACTCACAAATGATTTATGAAATGATGGTTACAGCGGTATGTACATCGTCATGAATTTATATCTAAATATGCAACTTTGTACGCTTAGTGAATTTACGTTTTCTTCCCTTGTATGCTATTGAATGTTTTGGTTATGTAGTACGGAGCGACACAAACATACCATGATTTCCATGCACAATTCATAAACGTTTGTGATTGCAAGGTTCAAATAAATACTTAAAATGTTTTTTTCAAAAAGTGATATTTAAGGCTTCAAACTGACAACAGAGCAGGTAAAATACATCCGTTAGGCTATGTTGGTTATGAACTGAAGAAAATATGAGCGTTCAGTTCACGACAACGTTTTGTGATATATGCATCAGAGATGTTTGAAGGACATTGTGTTTCTGTTGGGTTGGTTGGTTGTTGTTTTACGTCGCACTGAGCAATATCCCAGCTATAATGCGGCTAACTGGTGTGGATGTTGAGAAAATTTTAATTATTCTCTACTAACTTGGACGGTCTGATTGACCATGTGTGATGTAATTTCCAAATTCACTAAAGTTTGTTTGTTGAATTTTGCTTATTAAAATACTTGCTTGCAATTTTGTAGATGTGCGGTCTGTTCGTATATAGGTATTTTATCAACTTCCTTTTCACATACCAAATTTGATAATGGCAAGGATAACCACTCTTTATGGTTGCATGTTTTATTGACGTCTGCTGTATTTGACCATTGCAAGACACGTGGTAGTCTTAGAACACTACCTCATTAGATGTTCAGCGGAATATCACCCTAGACCTCACTTAAAGGAGATGATAATTTTTTGCAACAGCTCGAAGGTATTATGTGAAATAGGCCGGGTGGAGAAAGATGGAAGGGGTGTGATGGCGTAGATTGTTTTTTTTCCGTGTGGTGTTCAGCTGATTCACGTGAAAATTGATATCATCATAAATATAAATTTGACTCTCTGTTTGAAATAAATGCATATATACTTTACTTTTACGTTTGTATCGCTTACATTTTTACAGAATACGCTTAAAAGCAAAAACAAAGCAATCGTTTTCAGTGACGTTCTAAAGAACATGACTTTTGGTGACACCTGTTGGCACGACCCATGTTACCAAGTGAGTGAGGGAGTGAAGTTGTGAAGTTGTACGCCGCTTTTAGCAATATTCCAACAATATCAGGAACACCCAGTTGAACCTTTGTCGGGATATAAACCCTCGGAAATTTGCCTCATCGTCGGAGGTCCCTCCATGTCTGACATGTTTCACGGTGCACTGCTAGACGGGTAGATGTTCACACCCCAAAGGCGTCTATGACGTCGTGTGGTCTTTCGAACCACGCATCATACCATACATATAGCCTACCAGACGTAGCACAATGATATTTGCAGTTCAGTGTTTCTCAGCCACTATACTCAATTTGAATATGACCTTCACTTACAACCGCACATCACTGAATTAAAAATAAACCTTAAAAGATTTGTACAAAGGCCTCTACACATTGTTTAGAACGTAATGAACACCTAGGTACATATACTATACATATAAAATACATATACGTATAAAAAACAGTTTTAAACAGTAACATTTCATAATACAGCTTATATTGTGAATCTAAAACTCGGAAGCATGTCGCAAGGTAATGAGGTAGCCGGTCACGTGACGTGGTCGCGTGACGTCATACCCGAGAGTCACAACATCAACACAAGGAAAATACAATACCCGAGGTCTGCTTTTAGTTTAGCAAATAAATCAGACCAGGAGTCAAACCTGGATTTGGATGATATACTAGATACTGATAAACGACAGATAATAATATCACATACATACAACAGTTTCAATCTGGAAGTATTTCTTGCGTCAAGACCGACATGAATATTGATGACGATTCCACCAGTTGACAATATACAGCCGTGGCACCATCCCAACCCTGACTACGTTTTGAATAAACTAGCTACTGCATACCTGTATCCAAGCCATTTGCCTATGATATGTATTAATTGAAATCCGAACAGATACAGAATTTATTTTTCAGCAGTCAAGGTAAAATTTGCAGTTATGATAACGACAGTGTTCGATGGATGTATCCGGGAATACATCCGGGAATGTAAACACTGAAATATTTATACGTTCGAGGTTCATTATTTTGTTAAGGTTTTTAGTAACTTTCAGTTTTATTTCCTAAAATGTGTCTTCCGATTAAATTTATCCGTTAGGGTTTTACTGTGGTGATAATCTTTACCGTTACGGAAGTCGTCAAGTTCGATGTCACTACTGTAATGTGCTGAAGCACCCACAGGCGCCCACCGTGGGTCCGAAAATCGATAAACTAAGTCCCGGTTTACTATCCACCATATTTTGTAAAGAACCAGATAATAAATCATTTAGTCAGTGTTATGTGTTCTGCCATAGAATATAAACATAATTATATTTCAATGTTAAGTAAATTTGTTTACCATTTTTTGATGTTGTAATTTATCAAAGTATTGGATGAAATAATTATATGTTGAAATATACCAGTTGGATGTACTATTTTACAACATAATCTCAAAGCACATGAGTGTTTAAAATATTCACACATTACATATTACCTTCTACTTTACAAGGTTAATGTGAGATCCAGAATTTTATGCCATGGCCTTTTTCAACACCAGCATACGAGAGATGGATTTTATGAACATCTTCAATTACCAGAACTTAGTCCATTACCAAATATTTCTTCTTGTGTATTTTCACTATCTGGACAGAATAAACTAGGGACCAAGCAGGTGTATATAGTGCACCTACTGAATAAATAATGGTTTACTGATGCACCGATGAAAAAAATAAATTGATAAACAGACGTTTTCATGATTATTAAATGGTGACCAATGTAACTATGAATCGGTGATGATTATGAATATTCAAGTCACTCTGTGATCTCTGATTTATTTCGTCCACCATATTCATTACTTAAAGACTGTTCATCACTTTCTTGTTGTTTTTAGAATGCAAGAACCCACTACACAATGAAATGTTATTTTTATAGATAATTTGTTATACAAAATTTGTAAAATGAAGTCGAAATGTAACATAGGGTTATAGCGTTTTGATGTGTGGACACAATATTCAACATATGTGAAAATATATACTGGTAGTATCAAAGTGATCATCACAACAGCATCAACTGAGCCCAGTTTAAGGGCAAACAGGCTATTTGGTAATGAAACAGGAACTGACTTTCATCTGTAGTGAGTAGCACCATTTTTTAAGACAATATAGGAAATGACGTCACATCAACAAGACAGGTAACATAATTGAAGACGCACAATCTAGCACTGAGTGCAGCCAGACACCACCAAGTCCAGAACAAATTATTTTGATGCTTAGAACTGCTGCACCACATCTCAGTGAAAGTGAGCTCTCCATGATCTTTGCCCAAATTAAAAATGCAAGTGTATCTTACGAACACCATAGAAGGTCGCACCCTGAAATGATAAAACTTTGTCTATCACTTTGGACTAGAACCCAATCATATGAGCAGCTTATATCAAGAGGCTGCCTCCTCTTGCCGAGTGCAGTCGCTCTGTCGAGATACAAAAACTGTTAAACAAGATGCGGGTGTCAGCGATGATGCCTTTAAATGGATGTATCCTGAGGCTAAAAACAGAGATCTGCCAAAACATGGGTATTACGGTGGGATTGTGCTTGATGAAATCAAATCGTTAGGAGGCATGGAGAGGTCCAATTAATTGGTGTAAATGCAAATGGAGTTGCGTGGGAAGCTTCAAAGTCAAATAAACGTGATAATGAAGTTCCTCTGGCAAACCACGTACTTCCTTTTTTTTCCAGTGGTCTAAATGGGTTTCGCTTTCTAAATGGGCACCGCAACTGTATAAATCCTTTTGGGATAACATTGAAAAGTTGGAGCAGTGTGGCGTTCATGTCCTATATTGCTCCACTGATGGAGCTGCGACAAATCGAGCCTTCATTAAAATGCATTTTGAAATGTCACCAGCTCTTCATATAACAGCCAACGCTGGCAGAGGTGAAGACGTTTATTTCTCGGAAGACTTTCAGTTATGAATTCACATGGATTCCACCAACAAAACCCATCCTTGAACAATTGGACAATATATATATATAGCCATGTATTACAATACACTCGGTCACCACATTCACACAATGCACTGAGAAAAATAAATTGTATATTTAAGAAAATAAACAAACAAACCTTACACCTCTGTACCCGTCCTTACCCATCTGGTCTCAGTTGACATCACTTCCTGTCAACCCATATTCCAACAACCTCATAGCTGACCCATAACACCTGCTGAAAAAATCAGGAACAATCTGCTGAAAAGTGGGACCGGGAACTATCATACAAGGCACCTAATGATTGATGGCAAACCCATTTATTTGAAAATGTTGAGGAGGCTTGGGCAGTCGTGGGTGGGATAAACAGCATGGGCTGTCTCCTCATAACAAATTAACAAATGGTCACATTAGCCCCAATTCAGCAGAAAAGTTGCGAAATCATCTTGCTGAAGACGTTTTGGACTCTGATGTGCTCAACTTGATGGGGCAATACCAGAAGGGTTTGGGAGAATCTGGCTCAGTTCTGCAGAGTGCAGTATCACTGCTTGAAAGAACAAGGAAGCTCGCTGATATAATTCATGACAGACGCGCCACCATAAGCTTGTCAGATTGCCATGTATCTGAACAGCGGAACATTCTCTCGTGGTGTGTTGATTGGGAGAAGAGTGAAACACTAAACCACCTTATGTCATGGGAGGCAAAAGAAGATGTTGGCTTCCTATTAAGTGGCTTTGTGAAATTAGTAGATGTTGTCACCAAGAATCTGAAGGTCAGTGACACCATTATATGTGAACAGCGATATAGTGTAAAACCATTTTTCCCAACAACGTGGGATGTACCATGGAGCGGCAAGCCCCAACTACTACCGGCACCCAAGAGCTACCAACAGCATAATAAGAATGTTATATCTCTCAAGTCGAATGCATAAAGAAAACTAGAAACATTGGCGCACAACCTTTCACACATCTCTGTAATCATAGCTTATAATGATCTAATGTAGAAAATGTGTACTTTAGCCATGGCAGATGTTTTTGAGTTTCAGTAGTCAGTGCCATTACAATATTACGGAATGCTTACTTTCTCTGAAAACCCTTTGAGCATTATTACCCCACTGAAACTTAGATAACCTAAGAACACATCGGGCATAACCATGATGCCCTTTCTCCAGAAACTTGTTCCCATTCTTTACATTCTTTAATGCCACCAAACGATCTGTGATGCCAATTGTCACAAAAAGTACACATGAGTTCATCTTCGTTATCACCAAATACCCCATCACACCTCCTACGTTGTTCATCGTCATCATCCTTGGAAGATTCTGTTCTTCTTTGTTTTTCTTTTTCTTTTACTCTTCCCACCCCTGTTGCTGACAACTTCCTCTCTTGTGTCTTCCCTTCAAAGGTGTCATTTTCGAAGGTGGACACATGAACTATGCCATCAGACGACTGTACCTTGTCTGCCAGCTTCGTTATCATGAGACCTTTCTTCATGTGCTTCTGAAGGGATGGCTCATGAGCAGATCCTATGATCATGGACTCTAGTTTTGTAAAACTGTTCAACTCGGACTTACTGCCATGCATGATACTGCCTTTGAGTAGATGATGGGAACATTCTTTCCTGTGCGTTTTCCTGCTGCGATATATCATCTGAAACATTTGTAAGTCCAAATAGGTTCTGTTTCCTTGAAATGTCTATGAAGTTGCCTGGCTATTTGGATGTGGTGAGAATGTCACTCTGCTGCACTATCACAGACTGTAGCAAATCAGCTTCTGTTTAGGCTACTGTATCCATCACACAGCTTTTAGATGAGAGTTCATTTCTCACTCGATTCATGTAGTGAAGCTTTATTTTAGCAACAGTGAAACCTCCCACATATCTCACCTTGCTATATCCTGACTGAGGTATCTCAAAAGGAGCTGATGCAGACTGTTCAGACTCTACTTTCTCCAGCTGCACTAATTATACAACCTTCTTCCGAATTGTAGAAGCAATGGAGGCACACAAGAGCTTGTTAGGTGGTGCAGGAGAGAACAGGGTTTTACATGCAGTTGTAAACCCATCATATGACACATCGAGATGGTTCATGTTGAAGACGCTGGTCATCTTATGCACTGCAGAGGGGTCGTCTTCACATAGCATATTGCGTAGCAGATGAAACTGTTCGTTGAAGAAGCTTCTCAATCTGTGTGGGGTGGTCATCACAGCCTTATTGAAGTTTGTATGTTCCTGTGAGAATGCTTTAGAATGCCTTAAGGATTCAAGAATGGAACATGTGTCCTTCGCTGAGAAATGGCCCCCAGCAGTGTCTTCGTCCGCTGCAGCTGGTGTGTCCTGGAAAACAATATAAACACACTTCAGTGTGTTATCAGAACTAAACTGGCAATGAAAGCTACACATACATACAAATTATGGCCACTTACCAAATCCTCAACAAAATATTTCAGTTCATAATTCTATTTCATACAGTAAGTAAAGAATGTCTGCTCTTCCTTTTGATAGAAAATCCATCAGCACAGAGCAAGAATATCCATATAAGAGATGTTGAAACATTTATTCTTTCAATATCTTCAACAACATATATGCACCTGTGAATTGCTAATGTCATTGTCAAAACATATGTTGTGATTCTGCATGCTAAAATTTATAGTAGTTCTCAGATGAAATATAGATTATAAATAGAAACAATTTATTAAAAATAGTGGATAATGTAGGTTCAGGTTGTACTTACATACTAACAACGAGTCAAATCTTCTTGTATAGGTTCTCCCTCTTCCTTATAAAACACTTCAACTTCTGCAGGATGCTTCTTGATACATCCCTTTGAGAATCCAACAGCATGAACAGTTTCTGAGGAGACCACCCTCCCGAGCGCAACACCACAGCATCCTGGGCTAAAAATGTTGCGACAATTAGTCACTAGATTGGGCAGTCTCGTTCCATGTGTTTGGTGAATAGTTATGGCACATGCCAGGGTAATGGGGAATTGAATTATCTCTGCAACGGTTGTCTTAATTGTGCCACCATACACACCAAATATAAATGTCTCTTTCGGAAGCTTCAAGGTGTCATTTAGAAACTTGAATGTGGGTCCCTCTGCCTCAAAAGTTTGCACCTTGCCAATGAACCCATTGACAAAACCACCCCTACCTAAACAGCAGTACAGGGGCATTTACTTTCAGGCATAAGGTTTTCTTAGCTGTGATCCTTTTTAAGTTTGTTGTAATTTGCAGCGTGGTAACGTTGGATGTCTCCTGGTAGTTCATAAAATTTGTTGGTAATGTGTCAGTCCACCTCAATGTTTGTTAAAAAAGGAATGTAGAACTTCCACGATCAAACATCAGTGGTCGAGATAAAGATTGGATAAGGTCATGTGTCTCTTGAGATGCACATCCTCTCTCAAATTCATTTACTGATTCGAGGAGCTGGACTTTAGACTGCCTCAAAACGCCACCTTGAAAGGATCACCTTGCGCTTGAATATCTCTTTAAAGACATCACACAGAAAGCAATGTTTTCCATCGTCCTTTATCTCTTTATTTAGAACCGGAGAAAGATGCCACCAGTCCCTAACTGTCACAACTTGAATACCCCCAAACACCAGTGGTTTCTCCTTAACAATTCGAAGAACAAATTCCAACTCTAAAGGAAAGAAAGGATATCAATATATGATCTCAACAACACATTAAAAGCCCATACACAATTCTCAGAAAAAGAAAATGAAACATCACTCAATTCATTTAATTTCCTTGATAGGCATTCCAGACGTGATGATAAATAATAAAGACATTTGTAAAGATATACGCTTTCTTTATTCCATACAGACATTACAACATAGATTCTAATGTCATTGTCAAACGTGTGGGCACTGACCATTCTCTTCTCGTCAGTAATGTGCGTGTCCGTGTCATTGATTCTCCTTGCCGTCTGGGAATATCGAAGGGTTGCAAACAGTTCAACAAGTTCGTCATTGTTGTATCTACCATCTAAAAGACGAGCCCACGAATGAAACGTATGGCCTCCTTTGAGTCACGAAGCGATACCAGTGCTGATGATCACGGAAACACGCACTACCCTGCGTCTCAACTCGTTGTTGCCTTGATAAGTACACTTTTCCAACACTTGGGTGAAAAAACTGGAGTGTGTTTTGTACATAAAAGTGTTAGCCAATCAGATTACCGGAGGTCGTAAAGCCGTCGCTGACGACCTAATTTTGTATACTTCCGGCACAGCAACTCGGTCTTTGGCGATTTATGAAAAAACAACAAGCATCCCCTCAAAAGGCCTGTGTATATGCCTCCCACACATATCGGAAATGTGGACAGAGGTTTTTGATACTCGTGAGACTTTAAAAAAACGATGTATTTAATGACTGATTATGGAATTTCCGTTTCCTGTCAGAATGACCTAAGTCGAAACCTGGTCGTATCAGAACAACTTGAATCACTAACTTGAAGCAAAACAACGTAAGTCATTATGCATAAAATCATTTCAAGAAATAGCGCGATATGTATGAGAAAGATACAAAACAAGATGAATGCACCCATTGCACATGTCCGTTGTGAACATTTCAGAGGGATACAGTGTTTTATAACGATGTATTTTTTTCTGAGGCTCAATTCAAACTTACAGGAGACTAGTAATGCTTGTCCACGTGTTTACAGACTGCAATACTGTCATAATGAGTGAAAAATATCTCCATATTAGAATTATTACCAAATTTATTCAAACATGAAATATTCTGAACATGAAATTGTAAAAAAACAATTTATCCTTATGGAATATAATATGTATGTTACAGTAAAAGTTTCAAATCAGGAAATGTGTAAATGTCTTCATTCAATCAATAAATATAAACATTTCCTAAATATTCCAGGAAATTTTCACATTTCTGCTCTGTTAGAGAACCTGTAGCTGAAATAGTAGAACATGTTGATGTGAATTTTCTGAGGGTAGATAAACGTGATGCAAACTGGAACACGCTGGAACTAAGCGTCAGTCTTCAAATTGAATGTCAAATTCATGCAAACTAGAACTCTCTGGATCTAAGCGTCAGTCTCCGAATTGAATGACAAATTGATGCAAACTGGAACTGAGCGTCAGTCACCAAACGGAATAATGTCAAACTCATGCAAACTGGAACACACTGGAACTGAGCGTCACAGATTCAGTGTGTTCTGACTGCTCCTCAGTTCCAATGTTGAACCAGTGCCACTCTCTGAATCATCACTAAAAGCATGTGCATTGCTACAATTACAGTTGTGAAGTTCTCCATGTTGAATAGAAGAGATGAAAGCGGCGATGCCTACTTAATTCATACAGTCACTGTCTACTGTCAACAGATGCACATGGTCTCTGTGGATATGGAAGAAAGTAAATCCATTTCTTTCTTAAAAGTATGTTAAATATAATCCATAATGCTATGCCCAAATTTCTCCAACAAAATTTGCTTCAAATAAGGCCATCTTAGGCGATTAGGGCACTATCTTCTTTCCATTCTCAGCCAAGTTGAGTGGTCAAATATTGGAGTAAATTTCTAAAGATGGAACGACATCGATATCCTTATCATTGTTATAATTTATTAAAAACTCTTGATGAAAATGGCAAGACCAGTTGTAACTGGGTTTCAAATGTTAGAACTTTGCTGTTTACTTGTGGGTATTCTTTTGTCTGGATTGAGCAAGACTTGGGTGATGAAGAGCTATATCTATCCTCATAACAACAAAGATATGTATTATCAAAACTGGCACAATAGTATTTCATCTTCATCCTTTTATGTCATTATAATTCGATAAAATCAGCTATAGAGCAAGAAAAATATTTAACATTATTAGAAACCAAGAGCCATCTGTAAATTTAGACTTTCCCTGCACAATTTCGATGTTAATTTTTCCAGAAGGCACAAACAAGAAGATATTGAGCTAATTAAATGTGCAAACTGTAAATTGGGTTTTATTGAAGATGTATTTAATGTACTATTATCTGAGAGAGAGATATCTTCCACAAATTATACATGTCCATGAAAACATTATGTAAATGGAAAATTTACTAACATCCGAAAATCCTCTTGTTATACATTCAGTTGCAACTTTGTTAAAACATATATTTTTTGCTAGATAATTATTTTATATTTGTGTTCACGTGACATTATAAACTCAGTATATATCAACTGTAAATTGGGCCATAGACCCGTATATTACCGAATAAAACTGTCTGTCTGTCTGTCTGTCTGTCTGTCTGCTACACTCGGCCAAGCATGTTGGTCCTCTTTCGGATATACAGACATGAAAGCAAATCTTTCCTGGTTGATATCATCTACCGAATTGTTTCAGCTGAGACAGGTTTGGAGTTATGAATGTACAAGTTACCCTCTTAACAATTTCTAAAAGATGACCCTCAGTTAAATCTCTTAGTCCATGAGTGATGAGATCTGTCAAACTCGCACATGTTATTAAAGCACCCAAGACATCTAAGATACCGTAAGTAATCTACCCTAAAAATGTCAGATTTGTAAGCTTGGGAATCTGACCAACATAACTCATGAAGGGGGCATGTTGTATGCTCACAGTTAACTTTTGAAGATTTATGAACAATTGCAAATACCTGGAAAAGTTTATATGCCTCTCACGTTTCACTCAACAGTCACAGGAGCAGAAGGTCCAGACATATGTGAATTGTGACCACAGATATCGACTTCCCACTAGTTCGCGGAACAGTCTACAGACAACCCTTGTATTCTGTATGAATGCATATGGGGAAATATACTGCAGAACTTCAACTTGGAGTTCCGATGGCAATCCGTTCATTGAAGTCTACAGGCACCCCAACAAGAGAAAATGGGATTTACAAATTCCATTATTTAGCCAAAATAGTTCTGTCTCCTATGAATCTAACTGATGACACTATCATAACACCCGTGAATTGCCCCGGGGTAGAATAGGCCTTCAGCAACCCATGCTTGCCATAAAAGGCGACTGTCTTTGTTTTAAGAGGCGACTAACGGGATCGGGTGGTCAAACTCGCTGACTTGGTTAACACATGTCATCAGTTCCCAATTGGGCAGATCGATGCTTTTGTTATTGATCACAGGATTGTCTGGTTTTACATACATATATTGCCATTTTCACACAAGGTATTGCTCAATACGTACTACTTTCAGTCAAAGAATTGAAGTAATTTTGAAATTTTCTCAGAGCTTCCTTCCAGTGTGACATGTGCTTACCCGGCAAAATGACCTAAGTGCGTTCAGATGAAGACCGAAGTCTGACTTAGGTCTTTTTTTCCATAAAACATGCATATTTAACAGGCTGTAATTCTGTGAAATATTAGTGTATCAACTTGAAATTTCACCACAATGTAGATGTCAACATCATGACTAATAGGATATTATGTCATAACAACCTGATCTAATTTGACTTAGGTCAAATCGTTCTGCTTCTCAACCCTTCAATTGTTAGCTCTGATAATATGTTTTCTGTAAGACTTGTGAGATCGTTTCTGATATTTTCTTGTAGAACTCTTAAGTTTTATTGTTATTATCTTTACCACTACACAGTTTTGGCTTAAACAGAAAATATCTACGATTGAGGTTAGAATCACCCTTTTGAACTGGTAATGATGTATTCCCTTATCAGCAGGAACTCGGATTGTTCAGATTTTACCGATAAAAACAACCGATAAAACGATTACCCGCTGAACAGTTACTGCCATATTTTCCAATAACTCATAATTTTGAGGTGAGTAGGTGTTTTAACGTCGTCACAAAAGTGGCCCCAGACATAAAACAGTCGTCGAAACAAGCAAACCAATCGTTGGGAACACAACCTGCAATATTCACACCAAATACATCACGTTCGACATTTCAGTAATGCTGCTGAAAGGAAAATTGAAACCACCGAATGCAGAACATATGTGTCGAACTGTATCGAGAAAACAGTAGTGCAGTCGTATAATATCTTGACAGTAGGAACATAATTGTTGCACAGATGTGCAGCCTACACTTCAGAATGTGCATGTGATTGCGGGGATAATAATTTTGATCAGAACTGTACTCCACACAAGACGTGGCTCAGCAAACAGCCCCCCAGATCGACATTGCGCGTACAGCCAAGATGAGGACGATGATGCTTGCTGCTCTATGTTCGTCCATGATGCTACTGCCAGTTGTATCAGAGGGAACGTATTTACAGAAGTGGGAATTTAAGAAGTGCAAAGCACCTGACAACTTAAGGGCAACTAGAACCCTACACCGGCGTTTCTCGCTGCTGAAGTGCAGTGTTGAATGCAGTATGAGAACAGCATGTTTTGCATTTCAGCACCGACGTTCAGCATCATCTTGCACCTTGTTCCACCGTTCCCAAAGCAGACAAAGTACTGTCCACGGCCGTGAATATTACACAGTAATGGGTACGTAAAGCTTGTTATTAGTATACTTCGTAGCTGTTGAAAACATACGTCCACCAAATAACGGCACCTTAGAATGAGTGAATGAGTTTGGATGTTCAGTCACATTCACAGCATTGCAGCCACATCTAGTCTACAACAGGTTACACATTCATGACACATGAACATCGCAGATGTAGACATAAAAGTAACACGTAGATCTACAACTATACAGAATACCATGTATGTCAAGGTACAGACCGTAAGACGGTGAACAGCCGAAGGTAGATCACCTTTGCAGACCATTCGGACTTATGATACCTTTACTGTTGAAAGAGCAAAGGGATCGTCTGGCCAAATTCGTTGTCTTGGTTGATACAAGTCAACATATGCAGATTATGTACATCGATGCACGTGGGGTTAATCATCGGATGGTATGGTTCTGGTTTGATTATGGATAGACGGTAACACAGTAAAGAGCACGTAATGGAGCCGTTGTAACGAATCCAATATCCATGACGATATGGGCTAGAATGTTAGGAATGGTTTTTAGTAACCCATGTTTGTCGTAAGAACCGTTTAATGGGATGGGTGGTCAGGTTCGCTGACGTGATCAACACATTATCATCGTATGTGTCCAAACTGAAAGGATCGATGCATATGATGTTGAATACGGAATTGTCTGGCTCAGTCTCGATTGATTACACACCACCGTAATTTAGCTTGAACCCTACTCGCCATATAATTTCAGATCCCTGTAAGGGCCGTCACTATGGTGACAGGTGTTCCAATGATGGTGAATGTGTGGATTCTTTGACCCAGTGTATTGACCATGTCTGCGGCTGCAGGGCTGGCTACAAAATCAACCCAAAGAACTGTTCATGTGGCGCAAGTGGGGCAGTTGGGGAAGATGGGGCAGCTGGCGCTGGTGGTGCTGGTGGTAAAGGTGATTCAGGACCTGGAGGTGAGTGCCATATTTCTTATTGAACTGTTTTCCACCAGGGATAGTCCAGCTACATCACGCGAAAACGTCAACATCAACACACACGCACACATTCACATATAGTAAACATAAAACACTTCACATGTGGTACTTTATGTCCTGAACATAGCCATATAGAACAAAATGTGTCGCTGGTGGACAAATCTGGGGCATGGACTTGTGACCACCAGCCTTTGCAAATTCTGGGGACGCCTCCGTACACGAAGTTGAGATGAGGTGCCAGACACTAGTGTATTGGCGATGGACCTCACTACTTAACCAGATGCAGTATATGTACTCAGTACTCAGTGATAGTGTTTGTCCTCCTTACTAAGCCAGATGTTACAGTGCCGGATCTCAGTACTAACCCAGATGTTATACTGCTAGACTTCAGTACTAATTCAAATGTTATAGACCTTGACTTCAGCACTAACCTAGGTGTTATAGTGCTTGTCCCCATTACTATCCTGGGTGTTACAGTGCTTGTCCTCAATACTAACCTGTGTGCTATAGATCTAACCAAGGTGTTTAAGTGCTGGATCTCAGCACTAACCCGAGTGTTATAGTACCGATGTCTGCACTAACCAAGGTGTTGAAGTGCTGGATCTCAGCACTAACCCGAGTGTTATAGTACCGATGTCTACACTAACCCGAGTGTTATAGTACCGATGTCTACACTAACCAAGGTGTTATAGTGCCGGATCTCTGCATTAACCCGGGTGTTATAGTACCGATGTCTACACTAACCAAGGTGTTATAGTGCCGGATGTCTACACTAACCCAGGTGTTATAGTGCTGGATCTCAGTACTTTCACGGTTGTCTTTTTCCCGATCATGAAAGTACTCACGAAAATAGAAAAAAAATGTCTCTTAGGTTTGAACTTTCACTTTTGAATATACTGTGATTATCGTTTTTCCTTTTTTGTATTGTTTTTTTTAAACAATTTTCGTAAAGTCATCCGAAATAAAGGCGTTTACAGGACAGCAAATCGTGGCAATTTTACCCCTTGAAATTTCCTCAGACGCAATGTGTAGACGTCTCGGATTCTTGCTATAGTATGTAAATGAGTTCAACAGATTTGCGTGCAGTATATATTTCATGAAAAACGGCATATATTATTCATCCTTTATTTCCTTTATCCTTTTTTGATATCCAGAATATTTTTTTAAGAATGATTTTCTCAGTTGACTTATCAAGCTTATACTCTTCTTGAAAGTTTGTACGAGTTAATTCATAGCATTGATTGTCAAATGCAACTGCCGACGCAATTTTAAACAGTGTTGCAGGTAGTTGTTACTATCCATTGTTTATTCTGACTTGATTATGTGATAATATTTTAAAAAAAATATTTCCGTAATGCCTGGAAAATGACCATTTGGGTGATCATCAGAGGATCAAATGAAAAGACATAGTTGGGAAAAATGTTTTAATATTTCTTAAAACTACCTCTCTTAATGACATAATACACACATATAAGCCAAAGTCATATTAGCTGTTTTCCCGTGAGCACGTTAGTACTTATATAGGCATTTATGTGCTGAACCTCTGTACTTACACAAATAAAATTCAAATTTATAGCGCTCACCATCCTGGCTAATACGGCTTTGGCAATTCAATGGTAGTTGTGGAACGAGGTACTCAGAGAAGCGTCAAAAAGTTGGACCACAGAACAGATGTCATATGGTGCTGGACTCCATGATTTTCACCGTTGTCATAGTGCTGGACTTCAGTAGTTACATCAGTTTCAATGTTTTGGACCTTAGTATTTACACAAATGTCTCTCTTATTAATTGGCTCAAGCTCCTGACAAAATATGAGCTGAGTCTTAAAGCCGAGGCTAAACATATTTGTATTATACCTTAATGTTATACTATTTTTTTGGAATAGATAAACACAAACGTGTTTGTGCTGAATGAAATATATGCATACATGCATACCTAGATATATTTCTTCATTACCAACAATCCATTTATTCTTCAGTCAAAGAATCATTATCAAATGTGCTCATGATAACTAGGAACTTATATGCAAGTGCATCATTTCTATTATTCACTGTAATAAATTTAAATTGATGATTCACTGGCTTAGTTAAGAGTTGGTTGTTTATTTGCAAGTCGATCCACTGCAACATACACCATTTTCTTACCTCACACATAAATCTCACTGTCTGGTTAGCTGACCACTCTTGGAATATCTTCAAAGTACCCCGCTTACAAGCGGGTACCATTTCAATTTACCCCGGTGGAAAGGCTGGTTTGAATACCGAACTGTTTTTGTACCTTGTGGCAGTAATTCTTTATCTCAAAAAGCATCGAATCAAGTATGATATACGGAAATTTGCGAATGCAAATCTATAAAAGGAGATAGTTCTAAATCTGTTTTTTTTTCCTGCAAAATCTAGTGATGGCTGCAAACAGATTTGTACCCGTGCTTCAAACAATTACAAATTAACATTCAGGTGTTCAGTAAGATAAATACTGTATTCCCTGGTCCCTCCGGGTCCCTTTGTTTATGTACTCTCCCGAAGGGGGAGGGGACCATACACAGACATCGAGGGTACATCAACGCATGTCCCCTTCGTGACCAGAACAACTTATAACTTATGTGGCGGAAAGAGCAAGATCTATTCATCTGCACTCCGCACATTTGATGAGTGATGACATTTTTACCTTCATTATTCGCCTCAAGTGTTATCAGTCTGTGGAAGAAATACGAAGCCATTCATTTATAATTTGACGGGTGCTTGTCATTCCCATGCAAAGGAAACACTCAGTGAATAGTATTAGTCGTTTTTTTCTGTCTCAAAGGATGATCTATTTTGTTTTTTGTTGAATCAGCAATATGGTGACGGTTTTAGAATAATCGACTCTGAGCCAGACAATCCAGTGATCAAAAGTATCTAATGACATGTGTCAGCCAAGTAAGCGAGTCTGACAAACCGATCCTGTCCCAGGGTGAACTGATGGATGGGTTGTCCCAGGGCAAAAATTAAAATAAAACACAGAAAAAAAAGAAAGTAAATTACGCCTGAATATCGACCCAATTAAGTTGGTATGCTGTTTTTATCCCCACCACGACAAAGATAAAGTACAATTTATACCAGTGAGCACATTACTGAATCTCTACCAATACATTAAACAGAAGATAAAGCTGAACATTATATATATTTCGTATTCAATGTAATGACACAGGAAATGGAAACCCAGATCGACAGCAATTATGCTCTTAAATGTATGTTTGTCATGCCGCCATGTCAATATGAAAACTTATGAAAAGATAGGAAATGGCACAGATGCATATATGACTTTCCTCATAAACTCCCTGGATGACAAAGAGGCATATGTGTCTTTCTGAATTAACTCTCTGGATGGCATAGGGGCGTGTGTATCTTTCCGAATTAGCTATATATATATATATATATATATATAGCCCCCCTGTGTTTTCCTCAGAGTGAACGTGGAAAAACAGATGTGATCCTGTGTCATGCATTAGGTTAATGAGGAAACACCTATATGCCACTGTGTCATCCAGAGAGTTGATTAGAGAAGACATAAACGCCCATGTGTTATCCAGACAGTTAATGAGGAAAGACATCTGTGCCCCTGTTTCCTCCAGAGAGGTAATGAGGTAAGTTATATATGCACCTATGGTCATGAGGAAACACATATATGCTCGAACTCCCGTGCGTGTCACCCAGAAGGTTAACGAGGAAAGTCATCTACCCTTGTGCCATCAAGACAGCAAATGAAGAAAGACATACATGTCCATATAACCCTCCGTGTTTTCCTCAGAGTTAGCATGGAATATGATCCTGTGTCATCAAGAGAGTTAATGAGGAAAGGCATATGTACCCTTGGGTCATCCAGAGAGTTAGTGATTACAGACAAATTATTGAGGAAAGTCATGTATGTCTTTGTGTCATCCAGAGAGCAAATGAAAAACAACATACATGCCCACATATCACACTCAGAGTCAATAAGGTAGGACATATATATAACCCACTCTCTTTTTCTCAGAGTTAACGTCAAAGACAGATATGACCCTGTGTCATACAGAGAGGTGTTAAGGGAACACATATATGCCCCAATGGCGTCCAGAGAGTTAATGAGGAAAGACGCACGTGCCCGTGTGTATTCCAGGGAGTTCCTGAGGAAAGTCATTTAGTTATCTGTGTCATCCAGAGACCTCAATTTTGAAACCATTCCTATCTTTTCTTAAATTTACATGTTGATGTGGCATTATAAAAAAACCCATACATTCTGATTGTTGTCTCTGGGTGAACTGATCGCCACGATGCCCCAGGACAAAAAAAACGAGAGACAAAAAAGAAAGGAAAATAATCCTGAGTATTGACCCAATTCAGTTGGTATATTGTTTTTATCCCCACCATGACAAAGATAAATTACAATTTATACCAGTGCGCACTTTATTAAATCTCTCCCAGTACATTAAACAAAAGATAAAGCTGAACATTATATATATATATTTCATACCCAAGGTAATGATACTCAGATATCTTGGAAAACTCAGATTGACATTTGCTCTTAAATGTATGCTCTCTTTAACACCATTTCACATGCAACCAAAACACTGTTATCAAAGTGTTATGTTCATGATATATAACAAATATATAACGCATCGGTGATTGTGAAAATACAAATAATATAAATATAATCGCAAATCAAAAGTGCAATATTTTTACTTCAGTTTAGCTCCCTCAAAACGAAGCAGCTGTGATACCGATACCTAGGTGTGCATTCAAGTGTAACGACATCTTGTCATTGGGCACTGGTTTATATACCGATACGCATAGCCGGCCCTTTGTTTATGGCTTACAAGACCGATGGGTGTTAATTTCAAATTGCGAATGGTCAGTAATTGAAGTTGTGCATTAGCAGACAGGCAGACAGACATGTAGGTGCCAATAAACCAGACACTGAGTTTTCTCTGTCACAGAGTCTGCTTATCAGAATCAACATGTTTGGTGTCCTCCCATTAGCAATACACTTTAAAATAACGATGTCACACCTGAGTTCACTCATTAAAGTAATTAACCCCTCTCCTGAAAATGGACTTGTCCGCCATAAACCCATACAGAAGAAAGGGCACAGAACAAGGACTCAAATATATTTGACCAGTCCTTTATAATAACAACTGATAATGATTTGACACATATTCAGTTACAGTTCATAATTCAGTCCATTTCTCACGCAGCAGCAGACTTTAGTCCATCCTTATAAGTTCGCCAGTAGCATCCAAGAACTGGAGTGGAGTCTTGACACCCTGGGAAAGCGGTTATACAGTTACAGTTGGCATTGCCAACAGAGCTAAATCACGGGAATGTAGCTGCGGCCTCAGGATCGTGTCTCAAGACCTCGTCGTTGTAGAGGACTGACATTGGAGTGATTAGTTTTTTTCTTGCTCTCTTTCTCAAGCTGACAATGAATTGCACTCTTCCAGTATCTTCTCCTGGCTGGTTGTGCTCTGTGAAATTTCTGACAAACTTTCTAAATGTTGTGTATATGCCCCTGTGTCATCCAGAGATAATGAACAAAGACACATACGCCTCTGTGTCATCCAGAGTGAGAGAGTGAGTTTAGTTTTACGCCGCACTGAGCAATATTCCAGCTATATGGCAGCAGTCTGTAAATAATCGAGTCTGGACCAGACAATCCAGTGATCAACAACATGTGCATCGATCTGCGCAACTGGGAACCGACGACATGTGTAAACCAAGTCCGCAAGTCTGACCACCCGATCCCGTTAGTCGCCTCTTACGACAAGCATGGGTTACCGAAGGCCAGTAGTCTAACCCGGACCTTCACATGTCAGATTCATTGAGAATTATATAGATTGAACATTGAGCATGTATGAGATAACACCATTGCCTTACATTGATTTACACACTTTTTGGCAATGCAGTAAATATTGCACCACATGATCTAGCTGAAAACGCACTGTGCAATTTGGAGAAATATCTTTGTTTATAATACCGTATATCGGGAAATTTTCAATGTATTACATTTCGAGTTTTGAGACTTTTGAGTCGACATAAATTTCGAGGCTTGGGGACCAACAATATACAAATATGTTTTACAATTTTAATTCCGAACTTAACGAAAGTGGCCAGAAACATCACATACCGGACCAATGTTCACTGAGCTTTCGGCAAAACTCCTCGTATTCCTACATGCATCAAGACCATGCCTGTTGAAAGTCAGCAACTGCCTATAAAGAATTAGGCCACTGTTTCCTGTAAAATTTCAAGAATTGGTCTTCATCAACTCATGCAAGTATTCTGAGTCTAAAGTACGGGATCGGTTTGTTGATGATGCATGATATCGTATCACGATTTTGTAGATGGATGCACACGGTGCCAGTCAAACGTTCGTGTCCTTTAGGGCGGTACATGTGTAGACAAAGGTAATAGGGATCAGTGCAGCGTTATTCAACACTCCCACCAATATCACGATGGGGTACACCAGAAATGGGCTTCACATATTGTAGCCATCTGGGAATCGAACTCGGTTCTTTGACGTGTCGAACAGACACTTTCACCAGGCTAACTTATTTTCCGCTGTATTGTCAGATTCGTGCAAGAGTCACGGTGACAGGTGTTCCCGTACTGCTGATTGTGTGGATTATCTCACTATATGCTATAACCAAATGTGTATATGCGCTGGTGGATACAGATTCAACACAAGGACTCTTGTATCGGTAAGAGATATATTTCGTATTGGACAGCATTGCAACGGAGATATTTAAACAATAAACTTACACAGGTGGGCCTCAGAACTTACACTGGTGATATAGTGCTGGACCTCAGGACTTACACTGGTGATTTAGTGCTGGACCTCAGGACTTACACTGGTGATATAGTGCTGGACCTCAGGACTTACACAAGTTTGGTGGTGCTGGACCTCAGTATTTACACCAGTGTGATAATGCTGGGCCTCAGAACTTACACTGGTGATATAGTGCTGGACCTCAGGACTTACACAAGTTTGGTGGTGCTGGACCTCAGTATTTACACCAGTGTGATAATGCTGGGCCTCGGTACATACATAAGTATGATCGTGTTGGATCTCAGTATTAACACAGGCGTGATAGTGCTGGACCTCCGCAGGTAGACAGGTGTGATAGTGCTGAACCTCGGTACTTACACAGATGTGATTGTGCTGGGCCTCGGTACTTACACAGGTTTGATAATGCTGAACCTCCGCACGTACGCAGGTGTGATAGTCCTGGGCCTCAGGGCCTCACGATCTAACACTTTTTAAGTTTTCCGCCTTTCTTTAAAGTGGTATGCCCATTTTTGAGTGTGAATTTAAGTAAGTAAAGAACAGTTTACTCGTTGTTCATTTGCGTTCACTTGTTTTTGTTTTTCAATCATTTTTGACACCTTTGACACTGCCATAACATTAATGTTATGATTCTTTGGAAAATAGCAAGTTTAAAGTTAAATTACATTTAAACCTGAAGTTTTCAATTTCAGGTTTAGGTTTTAAAACATTTATTTTTACTTTTGGGGGGGTATTTTTCATGTCATCATTAGACACTAATGTGGTGTGTATGATTGGTATGTTGCATAAGCATACAAGTTTGGGCAAGAATTGTCCACAAAATGTTTGCTTCATTTCAACTTTTTATCAAAAAAGTCATTATAGCAACGGCTGCTAAAAATGATTTTGGAAAATGTAGTCATGGTGGTGGCCTGTGTCAAATGTATGAAATGGAAAGGGTTGTTCGCCCTCACATATGTGGTTGTTTATAAGAGTATGTGTGTAATAAATGGCCATTTTCATTTTTTGTTTTATTTTTAGGATGAATGCTGTCATAATACCCGAGGCAACACTAGCTTGGTTCTGTTTTTAGCATCATTAAGTAATACATTTCCTTCTGACTTTGAATTATTGACTGTTTCTACTCTGTAGCTTCCAATATTTATTTCCAATAAAAAGAAATGAATAAAGAATGACGATTATTATCAGTATTTTAAATGTAAAAAAATTATTTATTTTGAATAAATTTATCCATATAGTTTCGTTTTTAGTTGCATACTGTTGACATCAATATCATTGATGAACATCTACAATTACTCAATGTCATTTGTTTACGTTTAGATAAAGGCTCATGCATAGTTTGAAGTGTAAATGATAGCTGTTAGATTCTGGTCGACGTCACCTGTCATCACTTGGCACCATCCAATACAGCAATCACGTCAGTAAAGTCTCTTGCATGTTGAAATTACTTCTGATGCCATTTATTCACAGGGTGTTTTAGACTTGGTGATGATATTTAGTGTCCCATGGGGGGCTGTTTAATAACTGATAACTCGTGCACCATCATTCCTATAGAAATTTCCGAATATCATATGCTTCACAAATCTGATAAAAATTAATCTGTTAATTCAGGCATATAATTTAATATCAGGGAAGATATGTGTCGCCCAGCCTGGTGTTGATAATAAATCTGTTCTGTTGAAGGGGGTTGTAAATAGTTCACAGTCACTGTCGACCCCGTTGAAACTGAGGCCGAAACATCTGTTCTTAAGGACACACTCCGTGATACAGAAGACTCGGGAGACGTCGGAGTAGGTCCTCAGTACAAACCCCCGGGTAAATCTCACCCCGTCAAGTTTCTCGATGTGAGGTGGGCTGGTGCAGTTGTCATATTCTGAATGTAGAACAGCACAGAAATGATTAGAACTGTGGAAACGTAAGGTAGCCACAGAGTGGTTTGGACTGTTGAACGAACTAAAGATCGAATGAATGAATGAATGAATGAATGAATAAATAAATGAATGAATGAATAAATGAATGAATGGTAAAAGTTGCAATTCATAAATATCTATTAAGTATAAGGTTCATTAATGATTTGGTTTGTTGTTTAGCACCATACTATGTGGTGGCGGTCCGGGCATACAATCTAGTGATCAACAACATGAGCACCGACCCACTCAACTGTGATACGAGGACATGTGTCTACCAAGACAGCGAGCCTGACTAGCTGATGCTGTTAGTCACCTGTTCAGACAAGCTTGGGCTGCTGAAAGATCACATATACTCTATGGGTTTGTCTAAACCTTCAATCGTGACAATTGTTTTAAAAAAATGAAAGCTTTATGTTTTCACAATCTAATGCCATTAAATTTTGTCACATGCTTTGTTTATTTTCCGAGATACAACTTTTTCCTATAGACGATTCTGTCAAAACTGCTTGTTGTGATAATAGTATGAAATCGTCCTGTTTCAAGCGGTGTCAAGCAAAGTGTTTTTGGTCATGATTAAACATATTTAACTACGAGTAGGAGATAGTCTTGATCTTTTAACATAATGAAAACAAACCATAATCTAATTCGTTCTCAAATTAGACTACAGACCGTGACGCCACATTATTGTCTTTGGCATTGCCACCATCACTGAATTGGATTTTACAGTGAACCGATGGATATTAGTCGCCACTGGCAAATTAACGATTTCTACTTGTAGACGCAGTTTTCTGTTTTTATATCCCTTCACATACAGAATCAAGGTAAAATCCTGAGCTTTTTGGCTCCTTATGAAGATTTGTTTGGTGAATATAGTTTTGTAGTTCACTTAAAGAGACTTAAACTGTTATCGCTTTTCGGTAAATATGAGTATTGAAACAACAGGGATTATTCGACGACACTTCATATTCAAGGCTCTGCTTGTATCCTGCTGAGTACAATGAGTGGGTAAGAACATTTCTATCTTACATTATAAAGACATTTGGTATAGGTCCTTTTAACGTTGAAAATAAGGACATGAGGCGGCAACCCAGCAACTGACTCTATTTCTTGTTGTTTGATAGGCACTTCGTACTTGAAAACCTTGTAAAGATGTCTACTTCAATCTCTTCACTAGATAGTAATAAAGTGCATGACATCCATACTTATGCCTATTTGGTCACATCAACTATATAACTGCGTGCTTATTCTGTGGGGGATGTTAAGATGGGAACATGAATTGCGATCGTAAGGATATGAAAATGCTAGTACGAAAAACATCAGTAGCCTTTTTGTATGAAAGTGCGTGAACAATGTACAACTCGTATAACTCACCGATGTGCGTGCTGATGTCAGGCAGGGGAGCACCCGTGGCGAACCACCTCCTCGTGGTGGGTTCTGGGTAACGCCAAGAGCTCGCCAACACCCCCGTTGTGGACCCGAGGGGATATTTGGTCCACCAACCCGTTTGCCGTGGGTTGCGGCCCTGTGTCGGTGGAGGACGGGAGTCTGGGGGGTGAGAGCACTAGGGACCTGTGACCGCGTTCCCTTTGCTCAACACACCCCTTCGACCCTTACTTCACCTAGACGGGTGGTTGAATGGGCCCGGTTCAACCAATCGCTGGTCACGCCAAGTGTTACATTTTGTAATGTAAACATTTGGAAATTTTATCCTTGTAAGTCTTGGCAATTTTTTGGACCCTCATAATTTCAAATATACACTTTCATGTTTTTGCCTAGAGTCCTATGCCCAGAAGGCGGTGACTCATGGGCCAATCTGGTGGAATGATTAAAATTTTTCTGCTGGAGTATGTCATCCGGGTATCCTTGGTGCTGCAAGCTGGAGATCCGCTTGTTTTTAGCATTGTCCTTGTGATACTCCGTGGTGGGTGGGGAGCTCGGATGATGAACCAAGAAATACTAACCATGGAATACCAAACCCCTACCAAAAAGACAAAACGTCCACTTGACATTGATCTTGATGATACTGAACACAGATCCACTAAAGCATTTGACTACTGGCCACGCTTTATTGTAATTGAAACGCAGTATAAGACACCATTGAAATTGAATCCTTTTGCGGTATCCAAGGGAATACAAGGAATTGCGGGTGAAGTAAAAACATCAGACGCTTGCGTTTAGGTGCTTTACTTGTTGAATGTAGTAAGCGGCAGCAAGCCGCGAACCTGATGGCGATTGAATCGTTTGTGAACATTCCTGTGTTGGTCTCAGCACACAGAACCTTGAACACCAGTAAAGGAATAATGCGAGACCGTGATCACTTGTTTGCTGATATGACATAATTTGATATCGTGTCAGAGATGAAGGATCAAGGAGTCACTTTTGTAAAGCGATTCAAAACTCGTAGAAATAATGAAACCCTTGAGACAAACACATACCTGTTTTCCTTTTCGTGTCCAATTGCTCCAAAATCAATAAAGGCTGGTTACTGTAACATCAATGTGGATACTTACATTCCTAATCCTTTAAGATGCTTTAAATGCCAAAGATACGGCCATGGTGTCAATACATGTAAATCATCTGTTACATGGGGCAGAGCCCCGAAAGGTTCAACAAACAAAATCCAGCTGTTAAACAAATTTGGATCGTTGGAGGACATGGATGTGTCCGAAAATATCCCCCACGCCCTCTAGAAAGGCAAGGGATAGATCTCCAATAAATCCCCCCCAAAAGATAGTTTATTCCAATAATATTGTACAGTGGAACTGCAGAGGACTGAGGACTAATTTGCATGAATTACAGCTAATAGTCCAAGATTTTACACCTTCAGCGTTATGTCTCCTAGAGACATATTTAAAACAAACAGATACATTTGACCTTCGTCATTTTAATTCATATCATTGTTTTTCACCTCCGGGTGATAGGGCCACTGGTGGATCATCCATTCTAGTCAGACAAAACGTTATTCAAAGCCCTGTTCCACTTATTACTAATATGCAGGCTGTTGCAGTGAGAATTACTTTACATGTAGCATTTACGCTATGCTCTCTCTGTATTTCGCCGTCTTCAGCTTTTGCCAAAACTGATCTTCAAGCTCTATATGACCAGCTCCCGAAGACCTGTATTATAATGGGAGATTTAAACGGACACAACCCACTCTGGGGTAGTGTGGACACATCCCACTCTGGGGTAGTGTAAATACAAACACTAAAGGTAAGTTGTTGGAGGACTTTTGTTCTGACAATGATTTATGTATTTATAATGATGGTTCCAACACATATTTACACCCTGGTACAGGGACCTATTCTGCTCTCGATTTGTCACTTACAAATTCAGAACTACTAAATGAATTCGAATGGTCAGTCCACGATGACCTGTGTGGAAGTGATCATTTTCCTACTATATTAAAAGCTGTAACTCCATCTGATGTACCTCCATCATCAAGGAGGAATTTTAAAAAGGCTAACTGGACTTTATATGAAACACTGTGTGCTGAAAAACTTAAACCCGAACGTTTTATTGACGTTCCTGATGCTATTAAATGTTTTTCTGAGGAACTGAATTCCATAGCTGATGAGTGTATACCAAAGTCCTCTGCAGTTCCACATATTCGAAAACCATGGTTCAGCGATGAATGCAAACAAGCTAGGAAGGCAAGGAAAAAAGCAGAACATTATTTCCTTCGCCATCCCATGGTGCATAATTTAAATAAATTTAAAATTTTAAATGCTAAAGGACGGCGTACTTTTAAACACAACAAATGCCAATCGTGGCAAAATTATGTATCCAAAATAAATTCTCGGACACCCATGTCCAAGGTATGGAACATGGTCCAGAAAATTAAAGGTAAGGGTACTAAATCTACTGTCCATCATCTTAAACATGGAGATCAATTACTTACTGATAAATCAGATGTTGCTAATAAACTGGGTGAAACCCTCGCTACACATTCTTCCTCTTCTAATTATGTACCTAAATTCCAGCAGTATCAAAAACAACAAGAAAAGAAAACTATTAATTTCAATTCTGATAATGGGGAAGATTATAATGAAACGTTTTCTATTCATGAACTCCATACTGCACTTGATCGAGCTCATGATACTGCTACAGGAGCTGACAACATACATTATCAAGTCCTGAAACATTTACCAGAATCCTGTCTGGAAACTCTCCTAAATATTTTTGATGGTATTTGGACATCGGGTAACTTTCCTCCTTCATGGCGTGACGCCATAGTAGTACCAATACCTAAACCTGGACGTGATCATACGGATCCATCCAATTATCGTCCGATTTCATTAACTAGCTGTGTTTGCAAGACCATTGAACGCATGATAAATAATCGACTTTTTTGGTACTTGGAAGCAAATAATCTTATCACAGACATACAATGTGGTTTCCGTAAAAACAGAAGTACTGTTGATCACTTAGTGCGTTTAGAATCATTTGTTAAAAACGCACTAATTAATAAACAACATGCTGTGTCTATCTTTTTTTACCTTGAAAAAGCATATGACACAACCTGGAAATGTGGCATTTTGATTGATTTACATGACTTTGGCTTGCGAGGTCGTTTGCCTCAATTTATTGCCAACTTTTTAAATGACAGACAATTCCAGGTCCGTGTGGGTTCTACCCTGTCTGATCTTTACAATCAGGATCAGGGTGTTCCACAAGGCAGTATTTTATCTGTCACTCTTTTTAGCATCAAGATCAACAGTTTATCAAAAGTTTTAAACGATTCAATTGATGGATCGTTATTTGTGGATGATTTTAATATTTCTTGTCGTGGTAAAAATATGCATACCATTGAACGGCAATTGCAGTTGTGTTTAAACAAAGTAGATAAATGGTGTCTTGAGAACGGCTTTAAATTTTCCAAATCGAAAACTAACTGCATACATTTTTGTCGTAAATACAAACCCCATAAAGACCCTGACCTGTCTCTAGATGAGGCGCCAATTAAAGTTGTGAAGGAAGCCAAGTTCTTGGGTCTAATCTTTGATTCACATTTAACGTTTTTACCACATATTAAATCACTTAAAACTAAATGCCTGAAAGCACTTGACTTGTTGAAAGTGATTTCAAATTCTAAATGGGAGGGGATCAAGCTACCCTTCTCCATCTGTATCGATCTCTCGTGCGTTCAAAACTTGATTATGGTTCCATTGTCTATGCTGGAGCCTACAAAAGCAACTTAAAACTATTAGATTCAGTCCATCATCAAGGTCTAAGACTTTGTCTTGGCTCCTTTAGAACTTCACCTGTTGACAGCCTGTATGTCGGCGCTGACGAACCATCTCTTGAGCAGCGACGTATAAAATTAGCTTTACAGTATGTACCAAAACTATATTCAAATGAGTCAAACCCTGCATATAATTGTGATTTCAATCCTCTGTATGAGGATTTATACAATAACAAATTTTCTCTTGTTCCACCTCTTGGTTTAAGAATAAAACCACTTATTTCTGCTGCCAGCATTGAGTTGGAAAACATAGCTCCTTCCCGTCTTCTTTCTTCTCCTCCTTGGCAGTTGGTTAGGCCACAAGTTGACCTAACATTAACGACTTCTAAAAACTCAGAAACGAATGAATTACAGTATAAACAAGAATATAATCAACTGAAACATAAATATAGCAATTATAAATCCTTATTTACAGATGGGTCCAAGGACGGTGGCGCTGTGGCCTGTCATTGGATCCAGAAAAATATCTTCTCGATTACCAGATAACAGTTCTATTTTTACAGCAGAAGCTAACGCCATACTAACAGCTCTTAAATATATTCAAAGACACCCTAAACGTACACAATATATAATCTATTCAGACTCTCTTTCTTGCCTTCAGGCTATTAAAAATATCTCTTGTAAACATCCACTTTTAATTGAAATTATTGAATTGTATAATAATCTTGCCACTAGCCAATACGACATCGTCTTTTGTTGGTTACCCAGCCACGTAGGCATTTCCGGTAACTTGCTGCCAAGGCAGCATTCAACAAATCTGTGACACCACTTCTTATTCCATACTCTGATTATAAAGTTAGCATTAGAACTTACATCCGTGATCTGATGCAGAAGAAGTGGGATACCCAAGTAGGTATATATAAATTACATGAGATAAAACCGTATATTGGTTACACCTACTTGGTGTTGTCAGTCCAGATTGGAAGAGGTTATTTTACGACGATGTCGTGTTGGTCATACTAGATATACTCATGTGCACCTTTCAAAAGGTGAGGATCCTCCATTTTGTATGCCTTGTGATGAGAGAGTCACAGTCAAGCATATTCTTCTTGACTGTGTTGAATTCTCCATCACAAGGGATAAGTATTTTACAGTTGAAACAATTAAGGATCTTTTTACCAGCGTCAGGTCTCATTTAATTATTGATTTTTGTAAAAGAAATTGATTTTGCGGTTGAATTTTGAAATTATGTTGTGTAAATAGATGTATTTTAAATTATTGGAAGTTTGGATTAGAAACTTGAATTGTTGGTGGCTGTACCCTCAAAGGGGGTTGAAGTATTGTACGGGTACGGAAGTCCCAAAACATTCACAGTATATTTAAACTTTCCATTGTTCTTAGTCGTAGTATATCTGTATTTTTAATTTTTGGCTAGATGTGTCTAAATTGCTAACAGCTGAGGGGAAGATGTAAATCCGAGTAGGGTCCATGCAGGTAGCAAAGGCACTGTAAGTCCCCATGGTCCCTAGTATGGTGATTTACCTTCTGTTGTTTTCAATGATCTATAGCCTGATTTTATATTGTATTGTCCGAATAGTGATATTATTTTTAACTTTCCACACTAGTTTTAATCTCATTTGTGATATTCTAGTTGTTTTACTGTCCTTCGCTGACAGGTTTTTATACTATACATGTATTTCATTTCAGTATTAAATGTTCTCGTCACGATATGGCTGAGATATTGCCGATGTGACGTTAAATATTAACTCACTCACTCACTTAGGCGTGGTTATTTATGAAAATCGTGAAGTCACGGGCTAAAGTCCGTTAGAATTATTTAGATTAGGATTTATTTTCATCAAGTTAGAAAATCAAAACTACTTTTTCTAGTGGCTAAATATGTCTTTCGATCATGGCCAAAAGGATTTTGCATGACGCAACTTGTAACATAACGACATCTTCCAGGGAGGCAAAGTGGGAGTCGAAGTGACATGAATATTGTAAGTAATATTATATTGACCTCCACCTCGCTTCCAAGAGTGAAATTGTTATGTTATATGCAATGTAATGCAAAATCCTACTGTCCATCAATAAAATACATATTTTACTACCAGTAGAAAATAATTTTGATTTTATAAGTCGGTGAAAACAGACTTAAATAGCGTTCATCCTCAGATAGGGCGTCGTTATTTATGAAAATCGTGAAGTCACGGACTAAAGTCCATTTCAATTAATGAGACTATGGTTTGTTTTCATCAAGTTAGAAAATCAAAACTACTTTCTACTAGTTGTTAAATATGTATTTGAATCATGACCAAAAGGGGTTTGCATGACACTACCTGCAACATAACATAACCGAGGTCGGGGTCAAAGTGAAAATACTGCGCGATAAATGTCTTCACTTGCTTAATTTACTTGGTTTGTAAATGTTCACTCACCAGTACGTAGACACTTGTCAATATACGCCTTTATATTTGGTCTCACAATTCTAATTACTTTATAACCATACTTGTATGCATTTTGAAACTTAATAAAAAGAAGCGATCTGCGAATGTATTACAGGAATGTAATACCAGGGATAATCCACAACTATATATAGGCTCCCTGGTAATATCTAGACATTTTATAGTTTGCCTATATCAATCATAATTCGCACGCACACCCTAGTGTATGTCGTCTGTATCATTACACTTCACGACGAAAACAATGATTCTGTTCAAAGTGTCGTCGCGATATGGCTGAGACATTGCCGATGTGACGTGAAATATTAATTCACTCACTCATTCTGTTGAAAGCTACGACAACGTAATAAACAGAAAATGCAAATATTAAAATTATAACAAAATTAAAGTTATAGGAGCAATGTCAATTACCTTGTTCGAGGAATGTATACTTCAATATCCACAAAAACGAGTGATATATAATTCATCTGCAGGTTTCCCAAGTGATGTGTCTTTTAACAGTCTAATATACAAAAACGTGATGTATCTTTTCAGGTTTTTCACATTGCTGTATGGTTTCATTGGTCACCCAAGATAGCACATCTGGCAACTAAATGTGCGTCATTCTTTTAAAAAAGCAATTTAGTTAGCCAATAATGAGCAATCAATCTATTGGCGGTTAATCCTTTGAAAGAAGGGTGTTGTTTTACATAGACACAGACACGACGGAGTGTATTCAGTATATATATAGATTAGTAAATGTATATACATAAACATTACCTTTTCACAAATCCCCATTTAAATCCGCATGAAAGTAATTAATGAGTTATCGGTTAATCCTTTTATAGATCCAGACACAAGAAATGCCAAGGGGGAACCTCTGTCGGGTAATCTAAGTGGCGTTATCACTAATTATACCTGTTATAAATTCGTTAACTGAGCATCAAGTGTATGATAACAAATAACGTGTAGGTTTATACCACCTAACACGGATTACAACCTACAGACAAGAAGTGATTTTGACAGAATGGTCTATGAAAACAAGGGTTGTAACTAGAAAACTAGGCAAAGCAGGAAACTAAACTAAAACATAGTAGATTGTGAGAACCAATAACTTTCATTTTTCACAACAGCTTTTGCGATTTCAGATTTGTACAAACCTGTAAACGAAATAGTATACCCCTGAACAGTAGATGAATTCAGCATAGACCCTCATATTTATACCTGCTATTACGTCACAGAGACGTGACGCTCTGATTGGTCGAAATTTCGTTTGCCGCTGAGAATTGTGCACTGTTGTCAAAAAGGTCGATTTAAGATAATTAAAGATCGAAGTGACCAGTTTTAATGACGGGGTTTCATTTATAACGATATCAATGTGTGATTTATGCATTTGAACCCCTCGAGTATATGTGATCTGTAATGAGTTAAGTCCGCTGCGTGTGACAACCAGGGGAGGCTAAGCTACGTTTACGATGCATGATGTAATAAGGGATTCTAGGGTTCGAGTAGGCCCATATAAATAGGATACCTTGCACTTCTTGAGCCAGCAGTATGTGACAAACATAGAGTACTGGAGATTTATGAAGTGTGTAACAGGGGTAACAGGGTCTTATTAAGCCCTCTGCGTTCACAGCAGGGAATTATTGGGTCTGTTAAGGGATGGTAGGGACCATGAAGACATTTCAAGGATATTTTATTCCTATTAATGTCTCTTAGGGATCTTTAAAATCCAAGCGGAAAAGTGGGAATATATAAGGAAAACAGGATTTATCAAATTTGGACAATCTGCTATGTAGGAGACCAACGGGATGTGACCTGGATACATTTTCCCCATAACACTCAGGTTGTGACAAGCATGGAGTACAACTGACTATTCTGACTTAAATCTAGAGAAGCTGCATGTTGAATCAACTTACCGAAAATAAATGAACCGCTCGGCGCATTCACAGTGAAGCTGTCGACGCCAGGAACTGTGTACCCAGCATCGCTGAAGAGAATGTCAGCATCCTTTAAGCTGCCACGACCAACTTTAAAATGCCCGTCTTCCCAAGACGTCCAAAACTGATCAAAGCCAGTTTGGGTGAAGACTTTCCCAGGGACGTCTGCATGCGTCCCAAATACATAGAATCGGTTTTTAGTGTTGGCCCAGCCTCCAAGTAGCATTCGGTACATCTCTTGGCCTCGGAAGTACAGTTTAATGTTGAAGTCCCAGCGCGCCATGATCCTGAAGGTGATCCAGTCCTTTCCCCGAATATCAAAGCCAAAGATCATGGGGTTGACAAATTCATTGTACCCTTGTGTGGTGAACGTTACTGAGGAGACTGTAAGGAACATGGCCGCGTATGTGAGTAATATTTATGGAATCATAGTGTGTGAATATAATGCCCTAGGTAACAGATCTAGAGGAGTGCAAGAGGGATTCGATGCGGATGTCAATACACACTGTTAGTTGGGTGGTTGTTTGGTTGGATCTTTAACGCCGCACTCAGAAATATCAACCGTATCAAGGCGGTCTGTAAATAATCGAGTCCGGACCAGACAATCCAGTGATCAACAGCATGAGCAACTATCTGCGCAAATGGGAACCGATATGTGTCAAGGAAATCAGCAAGTCTGACCACCCGATCCCGTTGGTCGCCCCTAACGACAAGCACAGTCGCCTTTTATGGCAAGCATGGGTTTCTGAAGACCTATTCTACTCCGGATCTCCAGGGGTCTTTAAATAATAGAGTTTCCGTAGCAACACCAATGACAAAGATAGAGAAAAGATAAATGGGGTTTTACGTCACGTTAAAGGTTAATGTATGACTGTGTGTAATCTGACGTAGAAAAAAGCAAGCAATATTGCATACCTGTATCATAATGTAACTGAATGTAAAGCAATGTTTCATAGAGATGGTGAGCAATATGATCATGGGTTACTGGAGATCAGTTCTAACCCGGATTGTCATGTGTACTGGCGAGGGAGTTTAGTTTTACACAATACATCAGTAATATTAGGGTTCAGACACCAAAGTAGCCCTTACATATCGTACCCATGTGGGGAATTGGTCCGAGTCTGGAGCAAAGAATCCAACTACTGACATTATGAGCATGATCTAAGCAGTTGATAAAGGACGACTTGAATCAACGACGTCAGCGAGCCTGACCCCCGATCCCGTTCGTCATCTACCTCAAACGGGATGGGTCTCTGAAGACAGCCGATTTTCAGGATTGTGTGTAACTTTATATAATGATGTCAGCGAAGCAAAACATGTACAGACAAATCTAAAGCTAACCAAAGGATTCAAAATGGTTTCATGAATAATACCTAAAAACAGATGCATTGTATATACATAAACAACATGATACATACCTGTTACGGAGAAATACATGGATACCATTAGAAACACTCCACACGACATATTGAACCGTTAGGTATCTGTAACAGACAGTGAGTGAGTCTTACGCCTTTTTTTACCAATATTCTAGCCACACCATAGCGGAGACACCAGAAATGGGCTTCACACATGTGGGAATTCAAACCCGGGCCTTCGGCTTGACGAGCAGACGCTTGAACCACTATATAGAGTATAATTAATGAAAGGTTTCATGCTGCTTTTGTTCACGTTCATCTGTTCATGAACGACAGTCGTAGAGTTCATTTTGACTTCGTATGAAGCAATATTTCAGCTTCATGAAGGTGTCCAGTGATTGGCGATCCCATTAGCCGCCTCCTACGACAAGCATCGTTTGCTGAAGACCGGTGTCCGATCGTCCATTACTCGGTTGTCTTAACCGCCGGTTAACTCCTAACGTTCGCTAACCGAAAGCTCAGTATGCTTTGTTCAAAACATAGTATTGCCGTTAGCTAACGTCGCCGTCAAAGATTAACAGTGTGGTTCAATTTTTTGGTTATCTTCCACACATCCCATGATTCCGTTTTCTGCTTACTTCCGGTTTAAGAAAAAAATGGAAACGCAAGACGTCGCCTGCACAAAAGACATTTTATTCAGAACCTGTAGCACAGCTACAGATAAAATATGATGAATCCATAAAAATAATATTAATAGTAGAAACATGTCAGCGGTTAGAAAATGTACAAATAAACGTATTACACACAGGAATTACTCTTAGACGGCTGCAGTATTAAAGAACCTTTAAATTCCCACAAGACCTATCGCCCACGTTTCATTCCTCAAATTGTCATGGCTGAATGACCAAGTCGTGAAGACGCTATCAATATCACCTTTCAATTATTTGCCAAGTCTGTCAAAAATTGTGATGTATGACCACACGTGGCCAAATCTTTTAAATCAAGCAGTACTGATGTTGTGAAATTGATACGATTAGTTTTTTTTTATCTGAAATATATATTCAGTGCCAATAGAAACGTAATTTGTTAATAGCACCACCAAGTAAATCTTGCTGTACTGTAGGTCTTCGGAACAGCATGGCCGAATAGAATCGATCTATTATCATACCATAGTGTTGACAGAAATCTAATGAATAATACAGCGCAATATTATCGGAACGCCTTCCGAGACGCATATACCGAAAAGATGTCTTGTATAGATGAACATATTCTCATTAATCAGATGAAACCGAGTTTTGAACGAGCATGCCCCGATCGTAAAGGATTCAGTATAGTTTGCCGTAACGACATAACCCAATGACAGAAAATGCGTTCAAAGTTACTTTGTGATAACATTGCCTGCCTGCCTGCCTGCCTGCCTGCCTGCTTCGTTTGAGGAGACTCTAACACGGTTAAACACCTTACTTCAACCAGTCTTTGAAAAAGTATACCAGGCGCCATTAGAAACGTGTCAAATGAGATATAGCACTTGCAATGAAAAGTTTTCTATATTTCTCTCACTGAGTATATTACAGCAACTCTACAGTAGCAGGGGTTTACCATGGCTTACAAACTGGACGTCAAGGGGACCCCTAATACGGGTCAAGGGGATCCCTAATACGGTCAAAGGGACTTGGTTTGTTTCCATCGCAACTTCGGACAGTTTACTGTATCAGTCGTAATCTTACAATGAATGAATGAATCAATCAATCACTCAATCAATCGCTCAATGCATGAATGAATGGCATGAAGTATATGTCAATGAATGAAAGAAATTAAAGAAATAAGTACGTATGTGAATGAATGAAAGAATAAATGATACACCACGGCCAACTCTTCCCAAACATGCTAAAGAATGCAAAACTATCGTTAGATCGCATGTGTTAACATCAGCTTGTTACAGTCTCCCTGGTCAGACATAACAATTGTCAGACAGGTTAAAACAACAAACTGTCTGGTTGACTGCACGGAGGAGATGACCAAGCCAAGGAAAACACAAGTACACTGTACTCCATACTCTATCATGGTCTTCTTTACTTCTTGAAGATGGACGTTTTCTCACTGTGGTCTATGATGACTTCGGTGAAAGGAAACACAGAATTTATTCACCGTGAAAAGCAGAAAATAGTTGAATCCGCCCACGATTTTATCATAAAACAAAAAGCTTGATGTTTTTTTGTACAGAAAACTAATTAACTTATCAATAAGATTCTCACAATTGCTCAGAGTTTATACAAAGAGGGTCGCATGGTTGTTTAAGTCTGAGTTATAACCATTACACACGGAAGCTGGTCCTTTCTGTATTTTGTGCACAGCATTTATCCGCAGAAGTGGTTTAAACATATTTTTATTTGAAAATGTGATGAAATCGGGATAGGTGAACAAGCTAAGAAGCTTATATTAACGCCGCTCCAGTACACTGAAGTGTTCCATTGGGTGGACATATAACATACAGCTATTGGTAGGTGTTGGTTATCCCTAGTAACCAAGTCAGTTGCTGCAGAAGATCGTATTACATCTAGCTTCTCTTATATTCAATATATATGCATAGATCATAATCACTGAAAACGGTCACTTTTTAAATGAAGTGATGTAATGAGCTGAGAATATTACTATTTATTACGTCATTCAATGCACCATTGTCGTATAAAGTTGTTTTAACATCATATCCTTTAGTATAAAAATACATAGTTGACCTGAGATTCGTATAGTTGTGACAATTAAGGGGATAGTGGCGAACTTCTTCGTTATCATGACCACATGAACACTTGGATGTTTCCGATATGTGCCGCTTATATCTGTCCGCGTTTAGATCCGTACAGCCGAGCTTGAGGCGACAGTGAATGATTTGACAGAATCTCGTTCCAGCGCTGAAATCAAAGCAGTTAAGAGTTTTTGGTGGGTTTATCATCGTTCTAAATTGACTGAGGGAAACAGCATTAACACATCCATCAAGCAATGAATTCCACGACTTAATCGCACTTGGCAAAAATGATTGTGAACATCTTTGTGTTCTACAGTTAATACTTTGAATAGAAGTACTTTTCCTAAGATTATAGTTGCTTTGTTCAAATACTCTTCCTGGTACAAGGTTGTTCAAGTAGACTGGAGTCAGACAATTATACATTTTATAGAACGTTATGAGCTTAGAGCGGTGTCGTCTTTCTTTCAGTGTATTATAATCGGTTTCCCTGTATAGTTTATCATGACTTGTGCCACTAACCGCGCCGCATATCGACCGTAAAGCGTCTAAATGCAGGTTCTCCAGTACGTTTGCCTGTTCAATCGTGCAAATACACCAGACATGACTGCAGTAGTCAAAAAGTGGTAAGGATTTATATAAGGTGTTTAGAGTTGAGGAATAATCATAGATTTTCCTTTTAAACGAATTATTGTTCTGTACGGGTTCTGTTATACTGGGAAATATCGAGCAGTGGTCACTACATATGGGATCTAATACACCAGAATCTCTGAAAACGTCGACGAAGGATACAAATATTAAGTCGATCAACGTTTTGCTATTTTGGGTTATCCTAGTAGGATTTCTTATTATTTGCCGAAGGCGGTAGTAACTTCCTATATAGTCTATTTTTTATTATTACACTTAAGAATATCAATATTAAAATCACCGGTTATGATTGTCTGCATATTAAGATCAACTGCGTTATCTATGATTCATTAATCAAGCTCCAAATTCGGAGCTCCTATCAGATAGTTTCTTGTTTTACATTTAATTCGTATCCATAGTGCCTCAAGCCCGACTACATCCAAATCATTCATTAAAGAAGCACAAATAGTGTCTTTCAGCGGAAGTAAATTACGTAACCATCGATAGTCACACGTACCATAGATGCATGGACAGATTTTCGATTCTACGATCGATTAATTGCTATAGGAGAAACAATTGCAATCCAGCGATAGTTCGATTCATCGATAGAGCACTATTAACCTGACAATGCATAGAGAGGAACTAATTTTAAAAATATTTATGTCATCTCTTCTAGGTCACTAGTTTTGTAGATCAGTTTATAATGCACGTGTCTACCAATATCATTCACACAAATCTGGAACACTTGTAAGACCAGAATTGTACCATGAGGCCCCGAGACCCAATCGATAAATGTTACAGAGCCTTCCTGGTAATATGAAGATCCCGAAAAGTATTGGCATTGTCGTGCTCAGTTAATTCAGGGTGGATCAGTGATCGTGTGGACAGTGGTCGTGACTAATGGGTAAAATAGTACACATACTAGGTGCTCCTTATAAGCCTGGGTATCTTAAACGTATAAACAACTAAAGTACAGTTTACCATATTTGAACCGCGAGTTTGAGTGTTCTTTATATTCGGGTTTCGGCATTTGAATCCCGAATTTGAATATCTTTTTCAGATTCGGTATTCGAATCGAGAATGTGATTTTTTGTTCACATTCGGAATTATGGGGAACAGTGTCAATATACATTACCTCACCCCTTCAAATGTAATTTATAGGTGTTCCTTTGAGCAATGGTTTTACTTTGGTTTGAACTTATCGGTGGTCTGAATTTTGAGCTTGATAAAAAAGGAAAATGTTATGAATTTAATATCATTTCCTTTAGCACAGGCATCTAGACGCTCACTCAGTTAGATACATTGGGTTTCTGGTCACTAAATTTGTTGTTTATGGACACGAACCCGGGCTCTCAAATTTTCTGGTCGAGCAATATACTGTGCTAAACAGCCTGAGCATGTTATGACATATATATTCTCCCAGAAAGAAACGCATAATGAAAATTGCAATGCCATGTAGCAATGAAATTAAACGTGATTCGTTTTAGAAAAGGGTTTGCTCTGTTTGTGAGTTCTATGGTGTTTATGTCTTGAAACATCACAACAAAACGCATCATCCGTAAAATACCCGACGGAGTTTTTAGCAGCAGAGCGGGCGTGTGGTGTCACAGAATACACAATTCACATGCAATGCACGTGAAAGTTAGAGATCAAATAGTCACAATGAGGGGTATAAAAGGTTGACCGCAGTCTGTCGATTCTTCACTGTATTTGTAATATTGTTGACGAACGGAACACGCCACGCCTAGGTGAAGCCAACCGTCACATCACCATTGGTCTCTTTGAAGCTTCTTTCTGGACGCTGTATTGTATCTTTTCTGCTTTCATCCCCTACATTTCTGAGTAATGGACACCGAAGAGGTTAAACTATTCCCGCCGTGTTTTTGTTCTTCCGCAATGATTCCTGAATGCAAAATGCAATACGCAGACACGTACAGTGTCTGCTCGTGCGTGGACCCAAGTTGACTGATCTCATTATTGACGTCAACATAAGATTTCGCGAATTCAATATTTGTATCTGATCTAAAAGGAATCTATCGATTTTCTATTATATATAACACCTGACACGTTGATTATCGCTGTTATCTGACATAAAAACAATACCTAGAAATATTCTATGTCTTCGTGCCGTTTAATGACAAACACATCAACGCGCATCACTGAAACACAAAAATATATTTGCAGTGACAAGCCTTCGAATAATGCACTAAGAAGTGTTGTACATCGTCACGGTAACCAAGAATATGGCTTGCAGTTACCCGTTCGGTTAGTGCCAATCAGCAGCTCAGCTGTTCAAAGGCTCTCTGTTTTTTCCCCGACCCTATGTCAGTCTCATACACGGCGCATCATATTTTCAATCTTCCTGGGATCATTCAACTCTTGCAGCCACTGGGTGTCAATCTCAATAACAGGTCGTATTACCAATCTCAACACCTTGGGGTCATGCAACCTTTGCTACCATTAGGCGCACCGAGTTAATGTGGCTTGCCCATTCTCACGAGATACCCATTCACAGATGAGACACATGTTGCTCTGTCCGCATTTAGGCGTTCAGGCGTATTCAGTATATTCGTTATTATAGGTCTTTATGACATTTTTAAATGAGCTATTACACAGCCTTCCTAACAACAACAATAATAATCCATTCATATTGCGCGTTTATCCATGTACATTGCATGCTGACATATTACACCCTGTCAAAGAGTAGAGAACACTCGCTGTTGAGAATACAACCGGTCGCCTGTCAGGCGCTTAAGGTTCAAATTCAGACTACCATATTATATTGGGTACCGAATTTTACTGCAGGGTGGACAGAAGAAATTTCGAGCTGTCATTTGCCTACGGCGAGGCCACAAGGGTCCTGTGCGCTTCGTTGTCGGGGCAGGACTGAAGTCCCAGAAACTCTCAGGAGTCAAGCTGCCGACCGTGACTCCGCGAAAACCGTTTCTTAAAGGTCACATGCAACCAGAAAATCGAACATAAATAAAACACATTTATCACTTATTCATGACGTATAATATACATTGCCGCTTGTGAAAAAACAAATAAACGAAATTATAGGCGTACAATCGTGATTCAAAGGTGCAATATTTTGTACTTGGGCTCACTTCCCACGAAACGAAGCCCACGGGAGACCGAACCCAGTCATAGCGGGTGGATGTGCACTCAAGTGTAACGACGGCTTCCGATTGGCTGGTTCATTTGCTGTTACGCTGAGGGCTCATTGTGTGTACAGAGAGATAATCTGTTTGATTGGCATTTTAGAAGTATGGCGAGTCACAAGAAAGTAAGATTCTTTATTGATAACAACTTATTTTATTGTACTTGATGTGTCGTTTCAGCAGCGATTCATATACCGTTGTCAAACATAGTCTGGAAGAAGTTGTTATACATAAAGAATGTATATAGAGATGTCGGGTTTTGTAAATTCATATTCTCTGAAGTTGCGTTCGATCCAATAAAAAATCGTCTCAGTAGAGATGGTGAATTACTGCGTAGCTTGAAACTGTCATTCGTCCAAGTACAAACCAGGACTTAAAACTGACAAGAGCTTGCACCAGTTTCCGTCAGATCCAGTCATCCGAGAAAAATGGATGTAGTTTGTTTGCAACCCACAGACATAAAAACACGTCATATGTACATGTGTTTGCATTTTGCCTAATTACATAATTTAGTGAATCGTTTGAACTCCGATTTTGCTGGCTTTTTTTCATCCCGTTTGTTTTCAACTTTATAGGTTGAATTGGCATTTTTGATGATTTGTTTCGGTAAGTGTATACCGAAAGGTATCAGAATCTGCAAAGTTGTGTTTTTCGTTGCATGTGGCCTTTAACTTTCAACTAACTGTCACCTAAGCTCTCCGCATAGAACCACACACCCCTAACTGTACTGTACATATTAAACTATCGCACAAAAGAAAGTTATTACCGACTACACGTGGCTAAAAAATGACTCATATGAGATTTATGAATCAGATATTTTTTCACAAACCGAAATCATTTTCCAATAAGTTGACTGAAGATTCTTTGCAATGGTGACCTAGTATTTGTCACAATTCATTAGAAAAGGAAAGTGTCAAGAGGTCAATATTACAAATCACACAAATCAGAGTTCATTAAAGAAGAGTATAAAGAGGCACACAATGATACAGGAATAACGACACGTCATCAGTGGCAACAGTGACCATCCTGGCCATACATAAACGCCAACACCCGTCCCATCATTGACGTCGTCATCCTAATGAGTTAACCAGTTGCCTTGCTTTTGAGCAACAACTCGTGACGCTTTCTTTACAGGACAAATCATTGTGTACTAATATATATTCTGCCAGAATTAGAGTTATCAATTTTAGCATCACCAACTACTCATGTAAGTATTTCTCGTCTAAGGTCACAAGATCGCTGCAATTCCTACACATCGATTAATGAACGAATAAAGTGTAAACCCGGTGGTTTACTTTTACCGAGAAGTGCCATTTTCACCTCCTTTATGGTCAAACCCGAGGCAAAGAGTAAGTGAGTGACTTGAACTTGTACACTACTTTTAGCAACATTAGAATAATTTCAGGGAACACCAGAAATATTCTTCAAAGATTGTACTTAAGTGGGGAATCGAACCTGGGCCTTCTGAGTGACAAACGAACATTTTAATCGCTGGAAACCCAACGCTTCGCGATTATTTACAGACCGCCGCCATATTGCTGGAATTTTATCGTTAGTTAGGTCGGTTGGGTGGTAAAAACGTTGTCTCATGACGTCGCGGAAAAGGGTTCGATTCCCCTCATGGGTGCAATGTGTGACGCCCATTGCATCGCAGCTCGATTATGTTGCCGATTACGTTTCTCGGTAAGGGTATTCGAACCCAAGAACCCAGGCTACTGATACAATGACTAAACACTGCGAAAAGACTTATTCAGGGCATCTGACATGGTTCATGAAACATATGTTATACAGACCCATCTGTTCCTCTGCCTTCATGAAAGGTAATATTAATCATCGGTTCATGGTCATATCTAGACTAGTAAATCTCCACAAAAATCAAAAAGGACAAAACCATGCTTGATAACGTTGTTCGAACCTCTACTGAAACGTCCCTCTCACTGCAATGAAGGAATTGTTCATCCATGTATTGGTATCTGTCCACACTGCTAATATATCTCAAGGAAGAAAATCCGACTTACCTGTTTGTGAGGCCGCTCCGTATTACTGCCGCCGCGACTAACGGGTACGTTGTTCCAAAGCGTCAAGCTAGCCGGCTCTTCTGTCAACACAGACAGTTGTAACGTGCGCTCACATCCTCGCTGAAGTCCGATCGAGCTGGCGCTATATTCGTTCGATCATGTGAGAGACAATGTGAGCTAGAACGGCATATAGGTGGTGCTGTCGTGTATAGCGAAACAAATACGTAACGCTGACAAGATTATTGCCATGAGTGTCAGGGAATGATGAAGCTCAATGAAAATTGGCGAATACTTAACACTTTTTACACCAAAACGTAACTGTTCCTAACTGTACGATGTATGTACATGCTTTTCAGAAAGATGACTCATGATTCTATGTAGTGCAAAGCTCTAATTCAATGTGTAACACACAATACTAATTATGTATTGGCCTATATAGCACAAATAGAATGTAATAATATAGCAATTATTCAATGTAATTTACAGGATCGATTCAACGTAACTTTGCACGAATGCAACGTACTGCATACCACTAATTCAGTGTAGTAATGTAATAATACAGCAATTATTCAATATAACACATACCACTGATTCAGTTTAATATAGTGAATGAATTCCATGTAGCCAATTGCAGGAATATCAATGTAATACATAGCAAGGCTTAACAGTCACATATGTAGATACAAATACATGTAATATATAACAGGAACTTGTTGTAGCATATGGCACAAATCTACTGTGATCGATAAAAAAATTCAATGTTATATACAGCGCGAATTTACTGCAATATATATCTCTAATTCAAAGGAATTTATAGCATGAATCTACTGTGATATATAGCACCAATTCAATGTAATATATATCACGAATCTCCTGTAATCTATAACACTTATTTCATGTAATATATAGCACGAATCTACTGAAATATAAAACACTAATTCAATGGCATATATAACACGAACATACTGTAACATGCAACACAAATTAATCAACGTAATGCATGGCAAGAGTCCACTGTAATCTAGAACACTATTTTATTTTAACACATAGCACGAAGCTACTGTAATATATAACACTAATTCAGTGTCATATATAGTGTTACATGTATGTATGTGTTCACTCGGAATACCCTAAAGAGCAGTTCCTTCACCCTGCCTTGTTGATTTCAGCAATCCATATTTGTCGTAAGAAGTGTTTACTGTTCGCGTGGTCAAGCTGCCTGACTTGGTTGTTTCCTGGTGATGTAGTAATATAAACACAGGACAGCCATTTCCGAATAGATTTAGATATTATCCCATACACCATGTCTCAGATATGCTGCAAACGGTAAAGATTAGGACTCATGTAAACGTGAGGTATGCCAGGGGGTGCTTAACTAAGTACCTTGTGCATATGATACAATCTCGATGTAGCCATACACATATTCTAGTATTAATCACTTTCATATTCAGTATGAGCCAACTATACAAGTAAACCATTACAGGACACCCTTTCACCTGTTCCTGTGTGAACCGGTAATTGGTTCTTGAAAGTCTTTCTTGTCATGCACAAAACGGGATCTTGTGAAACAGTCCAGGAAGCTGAAGCCAACCTTGTGTGATTCCCCTGTGAGTGTCTTATTACCGACACACATACACTGATAAATTCTTTATATTATGTGGATTGATTTTCAAAACAATTGTTCCACCACACCATAGAGAATTAATTAGGAACATACAAGTGTTGACGTGGTTGTATTTTACTCCATCACTCTCTGATCTTTATCATAATCGAGGCATTCTTTTTTGTATGCTGGATCTGAAAACCTTACACAGTCATTTAATGGGGAACGTTTTTTGAGAGATATATCCGATAAAGGCTTCTGTGGGTGGGTTCTGACAATTCACCTGCTCTAGTGAGTGGGTGAGTGGATGTAGTTTTAAGGCTGGGCGGGACAACTTAGGAATGGCCAGCCAGTCCTAACTTGACACACAGAAGGAAGCATGCTACAAAAACATTTTTTATATCATTGGAAAGATCTCGAGGAGATGAATCCAAAAATATAATGTGCAAGTGTGTTCTTGTGTTCATAAGCTCACAAATTGGCTTTAAAAATGCATTTCTGCAGAAATTTCTGGCAGAAATTTTTTTTTCAGCAGAAATTTCTGGCAGAATTTTTTTTTCAGCAGAAATTTCTGGCAGAATTTTTTTTTTTCTGCAGAAATTTTTTCTACATACATTTATTTATTTATTTATGATATGGTCTATGTGCCTCTGTTGCTTCTTTAGTCACTCTAACTGGACAATGGTACACTGCATATGTATATGGCAGATGCATAACATGTGAAACCTCATATGTGACTTTCACAAATTTACCAGCCATTTCATGAGGCCAACCAAATAAAGAATTACTTGGTGAAATCCAACAATTCACTCAAGATGAGAAATATTATCATTGAACCCAGATTTAACATCAGTAATGGGGAAAAAATAACACAAGCAAGATTGTATCACATAATTCCATGTATTCCTTCATGACCAAGTTACATATGCTTCACATGTATATATTAAACATACACATTAACAATGGTTCGACAGGTTACAAGAATTACATACGAATAATTAAACTTATGTAGGTGAGGGAGAAATAATCATGACATCTATCTTTAAATAGCAAAAGGCACCACTTCAGTGATTCATTCCGTCTCTGTACTTCAGAACTTGAGATTCTCTCAGGGTCTGAAAAAAAATCAAAGATTTATGACAGCTTATTTTAATATGTAATGGAGTGGATTCATATTGTATAAGATGACATAATCTGATTACTTACGTTATCTTATCAATATACTTGAAATGAATTCTTTTCTTTGTCTTGTCATTGAATTCAATCCGCACATATTCTGAAAAAAAAAAAATCAAAAACACAATGAGTCTTTTCACTTCATTTATAAATACATTCAACATGCTTTAGAAATTATTAGACACAATGTAATAAATATGAATCATAATTTGAATAAATAGGCTATTTATGTAGTGTCAGAAATACCTCCATCAACATGCTCGACATGGCCAGGATATCGAGCAGCTCTGTGCACCAACCATGGAGCCTCAACTTTGTCACCAGACTTCAACTAAAGGAAACATGTACAATGTATATTCATTCTCATAGGATATCACAAAGTGTAAAACATCACAGTGAAAATCACAAGCAAAACAAATATGTAGCTTGTTCACAGCTCTTAAGTTTAATGTGATAAAATCATTAACATGTACAGTGAGAGGGAATTCAATGCATTACACTCAAACGTGTACATACCTCAAACCTAACATTCCTTGTTGGGAGCCACTCATCCATGTCATAACCAGTCCAGTGTATTTTAACTCTTTCCCTCTGTACCAATAATACTTTGGCTTTATACCTGTTTTTCATCAAGCGGAAAAGAGTTATGATTTATGGAAATAAGAAGGTTCACACAAATATTTAACTTCACTGTTTCATTTCAACTTGAAAATGCTCCACTGACATATTCCTGGTTTCATATTTAGTCGATATGACAGCAAAAGAAAGCTTATGCATGTTCATAAAGTACTAACATTTAAGTCCTATCAACTCAAACCACTAAAACTTTCTACCTGAAAAAGTTAACACCTCTTTTCATTTTCAATTCTGAAATGTTCATATCCTTCTTGAACAATAACTTACACTACAGACCAGAGCTCAAGTAACTACTACATAAGAAATGAAGTAACTGTAGTAATAACCAGGGAGGTGAGAGTGATATTTGAGAATGTGAAACTTCCTTGAACAATCATAACAATAATAACATACCAGAAGCCGTCATTCTCTAATGCCTCCACAGTCAGTCCAACCTTGAACTTGCAGGGGGCCATCTGTGGGCAAAATATCCATGATATACATGGTTAGTACAATGGACTAGTCAGCTAACTGTCTTTTTTTAGTTGTTTTCAGAGTTTCTCAGTTAATAATTCACCTAGCAATATCTTTCACACAAGTTGCTTGAAACACTGATACTGGTGAGCCATAATATATATATACTGGGTGTTGGGTGACAGTAAGTCACAGCTAATAGAACCAATACACCACACAACACTGATACAGCGTTGTCTGTCATTGAACCATGAATTTCTTTTTCCAAGTTCTTATCTGTCATCTGCATATTGGCAGTTATGTACAGTAGGGGATGATTAGAGTGCAAACAAGGGATTTATCAGGCTGTCATCTGGATGCACTATGCTATAAAAAAAGTCCTATAGTTGTTACTGACCATGGACAGTTCTTCAACAGGCATGAGGGGGATATTTCGGTTGCTATAGAACTAACATGTTCATTCATATGTTGCATAATTCCATATCTGCACAGCATAATCCACTTGTCCACCATTACAAGAGTATGTCACCTCTGACCCAGTTTACCTCAGACCCTCCATGAAATGTCACCAGATGTTATGCAGTTGTGATGAAACATGTCCAGGGGTTCAAAAATTGTTCAAAGCCACTTCCCACTTGGCAAATAACTTTTTGAAAGTAACTTGTAACGAATTTGCTCTGATTTCTTATTTCATGATGATGTAAATAAGAAAGAATACATCAACGTGGCATTGGATGTTATTGTTAACTGGCCTATTTATCGAAGAAGGATAACTTGAATTATCATTGCCCCATTCTTAGCAGATATGAAATGAAATCCAAGTTTATTTTCAGTTTCAAACCATAAGTGGAAATTATCTAGTGGCCGACAAAGAAGTAAGTCATTATCTGATTGTCCGAAATGAAAACTGACTTATACTGTGTGTCGGGCAATGGGATTTTTAAACCCCTGATGTTAACTGCACTGAGTCACAATATATGTTACCTGCACTGGTGCAGTCCAACAATGGATTGATTGAGTATGGTTTTAGGTCATTTTTACCAATATTCCAGCAATATCATTGCGGGGGACACCACAAATGGGCTTCACACATTGTACCCATGAGGGGAATGTAACCCAGGTCATCAGTTCATGAGCAAATGCTTTAACCACTAGGCTACCCAGAAAATCCTCATACATGTACAAACTAACTCACCTCTTTATTGTGTCTCCTCTTTTGCAAATAGGACTCAGCCTGAAAGTAAATGTTGTTTTACATAAGAATCATATCAGTGACAACCTACTGGTATTCACCTGTTACAAAAAGTAGGCCTTTTAGCAGTACATCAATATATTTATCAACATTTATCAACTTACCATTTCCTCAGTTTCTGCAATCCTTGATGCCTGAAAATATATTTATCCACATGTTATTTGTCCATCTTATAGAAGAACATTGTGATAAGAGCTAACTAAAGCAGTGTTAAACCATTTGTCTTAAAAAAATACAGGAACATCTTGGATAAAATAAAAATTAATATATAGTTGAAAGCATCATTAATTCAACTCTCAGCGTACATTCATATTCAATATATATGTATGTATGTATGTATGTATGTATGTATGTATGTATGTATGTGTATGCATGCATGCATGCATGTATGTATATATATATATATATTATTCAACAATGCCTGTTAAAGGAGTCTATAACTTACCTTTTCAGGTGCTTTTTTCTTCAAGCTTGTTTGTAGATTCTGTTAAAGAAAATGTAATACTTTAAGAATATGAATGACATCATTGTTGTTTTAATATCACTCCATAATTTACCAGACATTCATACTTGTTTGTTTAACTACTAAAATTTCACTGGCACGTTTAATCAGAACACAGCAGAAAATGAACAAATCCCAAAAAATGAAAGACCATGTTTGCTGTTCTTCATTAGTGGTGTTACAGTGTTACGGTTAACCTAAATATTTGCAAAGTAAATAGCACAATAGATCTAGTTATTCTAGCCCAGATTTTTATGACTGGCATGTGCATGTCCATCATAATCAAATTACTAGTCGATCATTAAACATTTTGTCTATTATTACTAAATATATTAAGAATAATTACCTTTCTACCATTTCTTGATGCTCTTCCCTTGTAAGGTATCACCTGAAACGACGACATAAACACTGCATGAACTGCATTTTCAGGCCAGAAAGAAACATAAACTGGATTAAGTGTATCATAACTTGCATCATTTAAATTCAGTTTATATTGACAAACCATGAGTGTCTCCCTGACATTTAACATGCAAAATAAGAATCTGAAATACTTACTGGAAGCTCTGAACTTTCCACGCCAGGGACATTCTAATGAAAACAAACAGATACATTTTACCATAGTTGCCAATAAAATTAGCCTCAGATCAATCAGTGCCAGTTTATATAAGCAGGGAGTTGAAATCATTTCAGACACAACAGCAGGAAGAAGATTGTCATTAAGAGTAAACAATAATATGAAATTTATGATGTGGTACGAGTGGGCTGACCAACTAACCTCCAGACGTTCCCGTGCCGATTCCTCATGAAGTAAATCCTGCAAAATGGGAAAATTCTGTCAAAAATGCTAATTATTCAGAAATGATATCATTTCTTCTGAGTGATACAGCCCCAACAAAATAATCCATTTTTCTGATCTTTATTCACATTAAATCATGTTAGCTGACATGTTTTCATTGAGAAGGAATAACTGTAACTCACCTGAACTAGGGTTATTTGAAAGTCGTGGTCATCATCACTATCATTGAATGCATACACCTATGAACAAGGAAATAAATAGTTTACAGTGGGCATTATTATGTATAGTTTAAAAAAGATATAATATCAAAGAGAAAATTAGTTACAAGGCATCTTCAAAGTTCCTGGAATATTACTGGGTGTGCATTGAACAACCAACAACTGATACAAGTGACATGACAATACATAATACACAAGCACTCATAATTCATCTGGTGGGCATGTTGTCATGACTTGATGCAACATTTTGAAACCTTGAGAAGACATGACAGGACGGTGTTCAATTAAAAGTCATTATTGACTTAAGATATTCAGTCCAATTACAAACTTATCCTCACATCAGGCTCAGGCAATCTCTCTGCCTCTTGCAAAGTTTCTTTACTCCGATGCTGTTGTAACTGCTGTGATTTCTCTTTTCTCTGGAAGTGGCAATTGTATTTCCAGATTAGGTATTCTTCCATGTTTTTTTTTTTCAAATTTCCTGTAATGGTTGTTATTGCACACACAAAAATGGAGAAATGTGTAATTCTCTGATGTATATTCATAACTTTGAACAAGCTTGTAGTGTTTATGTTATATAAATTTAATGACAAAACCAACCATGTGAAAAATATTGAAAAATATTGTTAATGTAAACAAGTGCTCTAAAACTGTTTTACTTTGAGAAAATATGGTCAACTGCTTGGTTGTTTCATTGCTGCGACCAATCTTCAATTACTTTAATCCATCAGGTCACCACCAGTGTTATCAAAAATGATACACAATCAAGAATGACACACAATCATCAAAGTCACAGATTCTCACAACCCAAAGTCTTTAGTGACCCTAATTGACCTGCATACGCTTCTGGGGACTATTTGTAAGCATGATCAGACATTGGGAAAGAGAACTTTGACAATAGACCATTTTAAGATCACTAGACATTTCCTTGACAAATGCCATTGTATCAATAGTAAAGCTCAAACTTTTAAAGGGCCATGTTGTATTCTAATGTGCAAAATGTCCCATGTCCCCTGCCTTTCCCAATCCCTGCATGATTCCCAAACGAATCAGAAGAATGAATGAACATTTACACAAGTGAACCATACCATCTTATCCAGTTCCTGTCTTAGAAATAGGTTCTGCGTCCTCAGCTCCTCAATCAGTCTGTCCTTTTCTTTCAGTTGTTCTTTTAATACCAATACATCAATAGCTGTGTCCTGACTGATTGCAGCTCCCTTCAAATACAACATACACATCAATTTATTCTAATGCCACTTGACACATAACCATATGAAGTTAACTGAAGGAATTTATTCAAATGTCAGATCTGATTCTGTTCTGTTACCTTGTTTGCTTGTTTAATTTGTTTCAGTTGAAGATTGAATTCTTCTTTGGAGATTTCACTATTTCTGAATTCTGTCAATTTTCTGTAAAGGGTTGCCTCATCTTTGAATGAAACAGTCTCCAAGAACAGACATGTGTTCACTTTAGTATGTTTCTGCTCCTTAAGTTTGCCAAGGCTGAATAAGTCGATGATCTCAAGGATGAGGCGATAGCATCTGTCGGATGTTGCAGCTACTGCAAGGTGAACTTTGAAACGACCACCGAAATGATGCTGGAAAGGGACAATTAGAAAAGTCCAACATTAAAAAACAATGGATGCATATATTTAAACAGGGAGCCTATATAAAGGGGGAGAAGAAACTCCTCGAAAAGCCACTGAATGTATGTCTCGGGGCGTTACCAGTGTAGCCAATATGGTGGCAGTGTAGTATTTAAGACTGAGCCCGGTTTATTTTCAACAGCTGATTAAGTTTGCTGAGTGTTGTAACAACTGAAATCCTACATGCAGAAGATTTTGTCACTTGTCCCTTCACTTCAAGTCAAATAATTGGTATTAGTGTCGTATTAGGACAGTAGATTTGTAGTAAAGTTTCAACTCGGTATGTTATAGCTCACTGGCTTCTATTCTCGATCCACTGCGAAGATAAACTCAGTTGTCCCGATAAAAACTTCTTTCACACTTTCGTTTAATCTTTAGAGGAAAAAATTCCTTTAGCTAAAAGGTATTTGCAAGTAATAGTGGCAGTTTTATCACTTAAAAATTGTTAGGGTGTAACTGAGGTGTGTGAAAAATATGAGATTTCGCCGATCTGTTCTGATCCGCCACTGAAATGCTACACGAGATTGTTTGAGTGTTTCTAGTAATTACTTCAAAAACATCTTTCACATACACATTTATTTCTTATGTGGGGAATATACTTGAGATGTGTTTGCAAGTAAAAGTGATAGTTTCATAATCTAAAACAAAATGTTAGGGTATTTGAGGTGTGTGAAAGATATGACATATTGCCGATCTGATCTGATTTGTCATTGATGCCTGAGGGCTATAGTTCCATAACTTCTTTCTTTCTTGTTGATCTAATTATTTGACAAAACTGGAAAGGTGTTTTAGAATGCTTTGTGACAGTTTTATAATTTAATTTTGAGGGCAGTGTGACAGTGTCAGTTAACATTTTGTCAATGTCAATTCCATTCCCCACATGCAATAAGATATCTGAATTAATTATTAATGTAAACAAAAATGTCTCAAAGTAGCTTTTTTAAAAGGACAGCTCATGTTAACACATGTGTTCTCACGATATTTTTGCTTTCTTTAACATGTTTTGAGAGTGAAGGCCACAGTGTATCATTTATGCTTTCATTCATTCACATATGTACTTCTTTCTTTTATTCTTTTTCTTTCTTTCTTTAATTCATTCACATAATTCTTGGTCTTAATTCTTACTAGAATTCATTCATTCATTCATTGTAAAATTCTGACTGATACAATAAAGTGGCTGAAGTTCTGTTGCGGTGGGAACAAGCCAAATCACTGTGTGTTGGAGCATGACGAGGCACATGTTAATTAGTACATATGGTAAAGAAAGCAAGCGAGTGACCTATCCCTGTTGTACAGTATCCCTGATTTAAAGGATGAAGAACACGAAAAAAGGACAACAATAGAGTATAAGTGAACTGCTTCATGCTCTTAGTGACACTTACAAGTGATGGATCTGTAGGTTTCAAGGTTGCTTGGCACTGTTTTCTCCATTTCATATCTGCACCGCCAAGAGGGGCTGTCTCACTTTTCCCTGATCTTGGGTGAAGGTTACGAAAAGCCTGGATAAAATAATAATGCAACATTTTACACACTATGCAATCGTTAGTCCAGGAAGTATGTTTGGTCTATTGTATATAGATTTAAAGGGTGGGGACTTATCTAAAAATTTGTTAAACCATCGTAGGGATGTGATAAGGATCCCATACCTAATTTGGCAGCACTGGACTGTAGAATGTATTGACATTGCATTAAAAGGGGTTCTCAGTTTTGAAATAAAAACATGAAAAACTTACCATTAACGAATCACTTACCATTACTGTAGCTTTGAAATTTAGGGGTTCTACATCTGTAGGAGAGGTTTCTGCAGGAGATGCATCCAGAGCCTGGTTTTGAATCAGGTCAGCTCCTTAAGAAATAGGAGATTAAACTGATAATATTGTAAAGAACTAAATTATAGTTCATTCAAACAAAAATAAATATTTTCTACCTTGATATGTAACTTTATATACACCCATCAACATGTCAAGTGTCTCCAGAAAGTCATCGGAATCTTCTCGTTTGGACAGGTCACTCCATAAGTTGTCAGTAACTGCATACTTGTGTATGGGGCACTCAATGTCGACATCATCATGAAGCTGAAATTAAAATCTTCACATTTAATACATCTACGATAAGAATTAAACTTGTACCTGCACATGCAGGATCACCATCATAAGCACTACAACCTGCGGGCGATGTTGCCCTCTGTTTATACATGTAGGTATGTCGAGTTCTGATGAGTGTTTGTAAACGCCTACTTCAGCAGCGAAAATGTGTTCGTATCCTTTCGTGTTGCCTGTGGAATAAGGAAATGACCTGAAAGTCCGACAGCCTCTTTCGGTGTCCGATGTAAAAGGTTCAGAATGAAAACATGACAAGACTATACACATTCCTGCATTTACGGAAACTTTACGTGTAACTGGAATCCAGAGTAGTTCTTGAGTTTCAAAATAGGAATCGAAAGACGAAAAGAAAATATCTGGTCATCAGTTCTGCTCACATGAAGAGAGAGAGAGAGAGAGCGAAATCCCAGCAAAAGTTATCATATGGCTCACCATTTGTTATTTTGTTATGAGTAAATGTGTTTTGTTATGAGTAAATGATTATTTGCATAATCATTATTTTATATATATATATATCCCATTAAAAGTTATGGCTTGTGGATAATATTACGAGGATGACAGTTGTACTTGGGTAGAATGAATGAATAAATAGAAGTACAACTGTCATTCTCGTAAACATAACTAGAGAGTTACAGTGTTGAACGTCTAACAAGCCATATGTTGAAATAAGAACAATTATGAGAATGTAATTGTTTTCCTGTGAAAAATTAAAGCGTTGTAACTTGATGGTAAAATGGTGGACGGAGTCAAAACATTTTCTGTTTTTCACAGTAAGGTGTTTTCGTGCACTAGGTCATCTCCTCTGTCAGCCCCCACCCCCATTAGGTCGAGTGGAATTGTTTAAACGAACAAGCCCTTTCGACCATGCCAAATAAGCCTCTTAACTCCTCATTTAAACAACATACCTGGCTGGCAAAAAGAGGAAACCCCCATTAAGAAATATCACTCAAAAATAAGGGGTTGGGGGCGGGGAGGGTCACTGATTTTGTACATGACATGCAGGGGGTATAAACATAAGTGACGGGGGGCATACACATTATACACGCGGCCCCATAAAGATTATCATCCCCTACCCCAATCCTGCCCAGGAACGATATGTTTGTAATGAAAGTGACAATACCCAATGAGGTAATTTAATTACCTAGTAATTGCCTCGGCGCCGCATAGACAATTACCATCTTGGGCATACATCTATAACATGTTTTGTTGTTTCAGGTGTCGTACCCGGAACCCTAAAATTTATTTTCCAGATGTCACGGGAAGGATAAAATGTAAATTTCCCGCCAAATCTAAAGATACGGTGACAGGAAGCATTGTCCATGTCGGGTGTAGATAGGTATCGTTTCAAAACATCGTGGTAGTAGATTGAACATTTATATTCTTTGCTTGTTTAGAACTTTATTCAAGTGGCGTTTATACTTCAGATGTATATGAATTATGAAAGCATTAGCGTAATAGTCTCAAGGCATAATCCATGAGTAGATGGATTTCTTTTCAAAACTTTGTTACCCAGCTGGAACAAAACGTTTATGAAAAGTTTTCCAGTAGTTTCATGATGTATTTAAAAAGTTCTTTAAAACGGTATGAAATCGTCCGGAGTAACGTTATGAAAACGTCATCAAGAAACAAAATCCAAAGTTCTACACACCTATGTTTTAGAGCCATTGTTGAAACACTGGCGAAGTTTTCCCTACGTAAAATTGTTATTGAAACTTTAGAAGTGAATAAAAGCATGTCTCCGTTCTCTGCAGGCATGCATATGACGTGAAAATAATGATTATGCAAATACACCTGAACATAAATATTTGTGAAATTTATATGTTTTTGAAAACTGTTCTGAACATTCTGCTAAGCTGAATAAGATGTGTTATAATTACTGATTTTTGTACTATTCCATTTTCTGTAGATCAGATAGTTCTTATAATATTCGTTTACTGCTACGTAGCATGTAAGTTCAGCCTTCCCTGAGTAGACAATTTGCTGACGGACTCAGCAGGGACTAATATCAGGGGATAATATTAAAAGCGAATATGAATGTGTAATGAAGAATGGACGTGAAAATGTGTAAATTACTTGATCTATATTTTTGTATGTTCCCAAATGAAAGAGCGTCCGTGTTAATCCTATTTTCTTTGTAATTTGTCAAAGCCTCAAAGTAGGGCGCGCGCGTTTATTCAGCCATAACATTGCATTGCAGGTACAGTTAAAGGCTAGGCTCCCTGATCCGAGATGCGTCATGATTTTTGCCCTCTCGACAACGAACCGATTCAGATCAATACCAGATGGCGATATTGTTCTTGACCTCAGGCATACATTAAGATTTCTTTACATTGATCCACCAAAGCTATGTTTCATATCTAATGAACTTTCTTGTCACAAATACTTGAAATACTAAATAGTAACATACATCAATAGGAATCACTCCGTGAAGCTTACATATGTTTCTTAAGCATTTATGTTGTTGTTTAATGGCTGTCTCCCCCCCCTCCCCCCACACCCCATCCAGAATTGGCTCTAGTGAAATAACAAAGACACAAAAAAGGCACCCGACGCACAGTACGAAAACGTTTGATTGACTGTTATTTACTTTCCTCTGCATAGAAGTGCCAGTATGAACAAAACAATTTTATACGATATGCTTTGGTAGGCTTTTCTGTAAATCAAGAATACCATATCGCCTCACCTGTATAGTAACTGCAGTAGGTTGCCCAGACGGTTTAACGTTGCTGACGGCACATGGTTCGGGATTGTTGCTGTGGCTGAAATACAAAGTACTGTTTTTCACAGAAAGAGACCAAGTTGCCCGTGCCATAGTGCATATGACTGTTCATGAATGCGTTGTCCGATTCACAGACTACCCGAATATATCCCAGCGGCATGACAATGGTTGTACAGGTGAGGTACTGAAGATTACGTTGATTGAGGAATGTAGGTTTACTCTGCTCAATGCAATTATGGGTTACCATCAGTCAATGCAAACGACACAACAGTGAATCATGGAGAAGGTAATTATAAATACCTGGTGCAGCAGCCAAATGTCCGCTCTTTGAAGTTGCCGACAAACAGGACGCATCGTTAATTGGAGTTCGCAAGACAGCGTGTACACAACTTCTCCCCAGATTATGTGGAGATTTACCGTGCGTAAGTCAGGCATGACAGTTTACGAATATGCATCCTCGTGTTTGTTTTGCAATAACAGTAATGGATGCCCCACCTTTCTCATTGTACAGAGGTGATGTGTACATATATATAGTGGCATGAGCAAAGTGGCAGTATTCAGGCTTTGAGAGCGTTCAGTCAGACGGTGAAAAGAGACTTAATTTGTCAAGTCGGCAAACAACTGAAAGAAGTATCGGGGTCCATCACGTAACTATCAGCTCAGCTTCGACGTCGTTGCAATGGGTGAGTGTATCTAATTCTCAAACAACATCTGCAGTATGCTTGCATGGAATTCTTTATAAATTTATAATAAGATCCATTTGACGCTGTGATTCATGATTTTTTTCAACCGTTTACAGATCATACTAACGTCATCACCAGTAAAGAAAGAAACCACCATTCTTCGAAAAGGAAAGGCACAGAAAGAGGTAAGATAAATGTTCAAGGGATAGATTGTTTGAAACGAAATGGATGAATGACTTGAAAAAAAATAACAGTTTAATGCGATGTTTTAAACTGATACTCGGTGTGATTCTCATGGTTTCGTTTCGGACGTTAGTACGGCGCTCATTTTTTACAATTATTCACAACCACAAGACGTGCGAGATATGAACGTTGATTATTGGTTGGTATTGCATCAGATAGCACTCGGTTGCTAACAGGGATACCATGTAGGGGAAGGTGGACGTCGAGGGTGACGCAGAGGTGTCAACTATTGGGCAGTGGAGGCAGGTTTACTAGACGCTATCTCGGTTGAGTAGTGGTTGATCAAAGTCTTAAATTTCGAAAGAGATTCAGGTAGTACTATATTTTCTACTGGAAATACCAATACAGATGAAAAAGGTGCACGTTAAGTATAGGATAACACAACCGTAGAGAACGTAACCAGAAATACGTTTCAAGGATTAATTAGCAAATACTAATGAAATGGTGAAGCAAATGCGCAAAATGCTGAGATCTGTGTCAGCTGGCCACAATGCTTATTCATTACCTGCAATACACAAGCAGGTGTGTCACGGCTGATACAGGTGGTTGTATGGTGAAATACACACCTGCCCAAATGAATGAAATAAAGTATCTTTTGACAGGATTGAATCAATATGCTTCATGTTTTCAACAAATTTAATGAAAGAATTGTATACTGACATTTATTGAAATAATAATAATTTTATTTTTTCATAGGAGGCCAAACAGTGAAAAGAAGACTGGTCAAATTTGAAGATTTGACAAGTGGGACAGATAAAAAATTCACGGGTATGTTCATCCAGCAAGTCAGTATTTATCTTGTCAATGTGGGTCCAGTTTCTAAATTTGTTTCAGTCCATCATTTAGGGCCCATGCCACAACTACTTTTGACTGAACTTTTTTCATATGGATGTATTAGCATGTATCAGCTTAAGAGGCATGTATTTAAAATTGTTGGTTTATGCAGAATGACTTTTTTCTAATCATTCTTTCAATCATTACATAGGAGGCCAAAAACCTGTGACGAGAAGACTGGTCAAATTTGAAGATTTGTCAAGTGGGCCAGGATTACTTTCCTCAGGTTTGTTCATTAATTTCAACAGAGATGTCAGTAAGTTGTCGACCTGACACTGCTGCAGGTATTTTCAGTTTTTTAACGGGCAAAGGCAGGTAAAGCAAATTTGATTTCTAGCCTTGTGTAGTTTTAGAGGCTGGGGGTGTGCTTTGTATCAGAGGGAGAATATAATTTTTACAAGTAAATAATGATATATTTTTTCTTTCTAGGAGCAGAAAAGACCCCACCATTTCTGAGTCAGACAGCTGTTGACACTGCAATCCAAGGTATCATTTTTAGTGCCATTGCACAACAGACATGAATCGAAACCAAAAACATGATGTATATCATTGATCATGCAATTCAACTTTCTATCATTGTGCCTGTATATAGAAAATGTAGACGTGGCACACAGTTCATTCCAAGCACAAAAAAGGGACTGAGTTCATTGGAAATGCATGAAATGTGTATGAATGTTATCATGAAGAGAAACTATGCCAAAAATGTTGAAAATATGCCCAAAATATAAACATCAAGATGATTTGCTAGTGTTTAGGGTTTATTGCATATCAGCAGATTTTTGGCTAGAGTGATGCCTGTTTTGTCTTCACCAACCCATGCATGTCAGTAGGCTGACCTACTTGACAGGCGAAGATAATACTCAGTCATTAGTGTCCTTGTTCTGTGTGAACTGCTTGAATATTATGGAGTGTGTCAAAACAAAGCAAACAATAATTTTCTGTAATGTTTTATTTCAGTGGCACAATGTTCAAGAGAGGAACCATATTCTGACAGACAGCCCTTGAGATCTGGTCCGAGTGAGTGTACAATTAATCTTCTGTAAAGGGTTTCAGTGGTTGTTTTAGTTTTTATTGACATAACGCACTATTGTAGCTAACTGTTCCGCCTGCAAACATGTATAGATATTCTTTGAAAACCTCAATATTCGAGAGATTTATCATAACTGGAGAGAATAAATCTGCTAGCAGCCATGAATGAAGCAGTTTCTGGTCTTAATGTGGTGATCATGTATGTTCAATATGGATATTTCTTGACTGTATATTTTCACTGAATGGATAACATATATATGCCATGTTGGGGAATCAGGGTCATTTATGATAGAAAATTGAAGGAATATAGAAGGACATCAGGCTGGACATTTCTTCAGATATAGTTAACATTAAAAATATTTTGCAGGGGAGAGGTCAAAGAGATGCGGACAACGAGAACAAAAGGCACTAACATCACAAGACATTAGAGAAGCTCAGGTCACCAAGTGCTGTGTGAAACAGTGCATGAAGAAACTGTCTTTTGATGTTATCTACCAACTCAGATTGTCATTTTGGAGGAAGACCCAAACCAAACAGAGCTGCTTCATCAACAGCCACTTGAGAGCTATCTTCAGATACCAAGAAGAAAGACTGTCAGATGTTTTCTTCACCCTTGAAGGACATGAAGTTTGCAGCGTTTGTTGGTGTACTGTTTTCAAGATCAGTAAAACCAGGTAAGTTTGGCATAATTGTTTAAGGTATTCATGTCAGGAGGAAGAAAATACTCATTTCTCATGAATTTCTTCGGTATACTAAGTGATGATATTTGTTTAGGTAGGGATTGTGTTAAGTATAATGTTGTGATTCATAAATGAAATTTATTTTTAAAGATTTTTTCATCATGGGAGAGCTGTGAAGGACTGTCTACCACCAAAGGTTGATCAAAGATGTGATCAAAACTATGATTCACAGACGTACCTGGAGGCTAAAGTGTGGCTGGATCAGTATTTCAAAAGGTTTGTTTGCATGTACATTTCTAAAGCATCATCATGTCATCTGTATTATTATTTGTGGTTATATTTTTATGACAGGATCTAGTGTGTGGATATACTATGTTGATAACTCAAATCAAATCAGTGCAAACTGTCTCTTGTTCTTCCTTTCCCTTACTATGTCCAAGGGTCATGAGCAATTTTGTCACTGACAGGCAAAATATTTTTTTATGTTGACAGACATGGAGACCACATGCCACACAAGACTGAAGTCCAGCTGCCATCATGCCTTACAAAGAGGCAAGTCTTTGACACCTATGTTGAAGACACCATTGATCAGGACAAGCCGCGGATTGGGTACAGTCGTTTTAAGGAGCTCTGGAGGGAGTTCTTCTCATATGTGAAAATACTGAAGGTAAATAGGGTATACCAACTTGTCAAGATGTATTTGATTCATATTACTTCAAATAGCTACTGTGATACCCCTGTAATTTTTCAGTATGTGCACCATGTTCTCACAGCGTGAAGTGTTATAGTGTAAAAGATCACGATGATGTTGAAACTGTTTACTTCTTGTTCCAGGCAAAGGATTTCACACAATGCACTCTGTGCATCTTATACAGAGATGCACTACAGAGAAAAAACTTGGGAAAGGGAGAAGTGACGACCTTGAAAGAAGCCAAACAGGGACACTTAGCTTTGCAAAGGTTTGTTATTTCTGTAATAATCAGTGAAAATGTAGTCTCAGAAATGGATGATTTTGCATCATAAGATATTAAACATGAGAGCCACACACTGCTTTGTGTTTGTTTACAGGTTCAGTGTATGCAAGTATGTTGTTTTCATATTCTAACTGTTTTGTGTTTGTAGACTACTTAGAGAGAAATATTATAAACATGGGGATAAGGCAAAGAGGTCACCATCTAAGTATGTGTCCCTCATCATAGACAACATGGACCAAAACAAGACGAACCTTCCTGTATTCCCAGAACAATCAAAGGTATGTGTGATATATTGAATCACAGGCGACTTTAATCATTCAACAACTGACACTCTCATTTCAAAAGCTAAATATAATGAATTTGTCCTAGTTAATGTATCTATCTTGTGTTATGAATGTTGATATATTTCCTGAAAATACTAGTATTTGACAGGTATTACAGTACAATAATTTTCAAACATTTCAGATTGATGGCAGCCTGGCACATGTCAAGCACCACGTGACAGGTGTTGTCGATCATGGGAACCAGTCAACCCATGCTGTTGTCTGGAATACATGCATTCCAGGTGATGCAAATGTGACTTGCACAGTGCTTCTGTATGTCCTCAGTAGAATTGCACAGGTAATACTACTATATATCTTCAGTATGAGTCATTGCCTAATTAATCAAGAAACATTTTAAGTTGTAGTTTCACATTTGTTCCTGCACAAATACTTTAAAATGGTATCTAATTCATTTACTGCAAACATTTACTACATTTCAGCTGAACCAAGGACATCTACCGGAAACTCTGTATTTGCAAGCTGACAATTGGCCCAAAGATAACAAGAACAAGACCCTCCTGTATTTTTTGGCATTGTTAGTTAAATTGAAAATCTTCAAAAAGGTATGTGTTTACTTATACTTACTTATTTACATACTAGTACAGTTTTGGAATGCATGCAATAGAGAGGATCTTTAATATTCTTTATTAGAATCTCAGCAGATTTCAAATAATCCAAACTTGAATGTGTGTTTATTAGTGGTACTCTTTTCCAGGTGAAACTTTCATTTCTTATGGTGGGGCACACCCATGAAGATGTGGACCAGCTGTTCAGCGTCTTTGCAAGGGAGCTAAGACAAAGACGTGCTGCAACATGTGAGGCTCTCCTACAAGTTCTTGCCAGCAGCAGCAACCCCAAACCCACTGCAACTGCACTAGATGGTGTCTGGGACATGAGACAGTTGTTTAGCAACTGTGATTCCCCTAAAGGACACAAGGAAGCACATGTGTTTGTGTTCCGAATGGAAGGGCCCTCAGTTTCCATGTTGTACAAAGATTGGCCTCTGAAAAGTGAAATGTACAGAAAGGTGATATTAGATTTCCAGGTTGACCTGTCAACACTGACACCTGTAACGCTAAACAAGGACAGGGTAGATGACACGTGTAAAACCATGGAGAGAGACTTGCCCAAATGGGTGTCATCTGCAAGGTTGTCTGAAGAGGAGGGCTTGTGGTGGGCGTCCTACATTAGGAAGATGGGGGACATTCACACACCAGCCATCAAGCTGTCCCACTTCAAGCCATTCATGCCTGCCCCAAGGGAAGAGAACACCCTCCCAAGGAATGTGCAAGAGGCATTAGAGCGAAGCAATGAGAAAATGCAGAAGCTATCAAAGGTATTGCGTTATAATTTTTAAGAATACATTGTAATCTGTTGTACATTGAATGTTAAAAACATCCAAACATCAAGATGAATTGTAAACTTGTTAAACAGCTAAGCTTGTACTGATTTTCACTTGTTTTTGTATGTCAGTTCTTATTATCCTAACTTTTTCCTTTGCAGGTATCACTTACAAAGCATCGAAGGCAAGCCTCAGCACAGCTCTAAGATCTGGCCTGTTGATGATGTAAATATGCATAGGCAATGTATATATATGCACAGAACATTTTTCTTTGTATAACCACAAGCTATTTTTCCTCACTGTTGATCTCTTTCATTTACCCCAAAGTAGATTTGCAGATTTTTGGCATTTACATTTTTCCTGGTTTACGGACAAATAATTTATACATTTTGGCATCCATCAAACAGGTCTTGAAGTGGTGCCTTTAGCAGTTGGTAGATTTTTGGCTTTTATATTTTTCATGATTTCCATGGAGGCAATTAGCACATAGTCACTTTAAATGCCAGATGACTGCCAGATGATGTGATCTTTCAAATACAAGGGGCCAGGGAGATTTGTCATGTTCTGATGACCCATGGAATTGTTGTTCAGTCTGATATTGGCATTGATATCTCCTTGTAAATATCCCTGTCTAGGAATAGACATAATGGACTATAATGGTTATAAATTTACTTCTTTTCATGAAATTGTCAGGTGTTTGGATATACTTATAGATCCTACTTATTGATCAAGTTGTGCTTGAGGTGTAGATTGTACATCTCATTGGTGTAATGGTTTGAATGCAAAATTTCATTAAAAAAGTAACACAGTATTGTTAAAACTGTCCCATGATACTTTATACATTTTACTTCTGATGACATTAAACTGTTACTATAATCTTTGGATATTCAGATCTAAAGTAATGAAGAAATAACTGAGACTGAAGCTCATTACAAAAAGTCACAAAAGTACTGATGTCTGCACAAGAAATCTTTGTATTTTTATATATGTCCCTCACCCTACGATATATGTAAGTTTCATTATATATTGATATGGTTTGTCCAAGGGTTAAATTTCTGTTCTTTTGTTACATACACCAAAGGGTTGTTTAATGTTTGGAATATATACAAGTGTAGCATGTGTAACCTTGTTGTCTATGGCATTTATGAAGCAATACATGCAATTGTTTTACGACCTTGTTTGTGTTATATTTCCCCGTTACTGATGTTAAATCTGGGTTCAATGATAATATTTCTCATCTTGAGTGAATTGTTGGATTTCACCAAGTAATTCTTTATTTGGCTGGCCTCATCAAAATGGCTGGTAAATTTGTGAAAGTCACATATGAGGTTTCAAATGTTATGCATCTGCCATATACATATGCAGTGTACCATTGTCCAGTTAGAGAGACTAAAGAAGCAACAGAGGCACATAGACCATATCATAAATCTTTTATGTATGTAGAAAAAATTTCTGCCAGAAATTTCTGCTGAAAAAAAAATTTCTGCCAGAAATTTCTGCTGAAAAAAAAAATTCTGCCAGAAATTTCTGCAGAAATGCATTTTTAAAGCCAATTTGTGAGCTTATGAACACAAGAACACACTTGCACATTATATTTTTGGATTCATCTCCTCGAGATCTTTCCAATGATATAAAAAATGTTTTTGTAGCATGCTTCCTTCTGTGTGTCAAGTTAGGACTGGCTGGCCATTCCTAAGTTGTCCCGCCCAGCCTTTTTTACACAACCCTTAGCCATAACCAGTGGGTTGGTGTTGCTGGTGTGGGTGATGTGTAATCAGGTCATATTCGATTATGATATGTTAAGCACCAAAGACTGGAGCTGTTGGAATGTCGACTGTGAAAGTTGAAGTCATTCTTCTTGTCAATTAAACTTGTGTGTTTTGAGCAGGACATCTAGTCTTTAAAGGCGCCTCTTAGATATTCTTCTTCATTCATTCTTAAGGCGGGTAAATTAGTGGAAGGATATTGATTTATTGATTGTGATGCGATAATGGATCATAAAATACCCAAAACTTCACTCAAGCTGCAATGATCTTGCGTTGAAACACAAGCTGCAAATGGCTTTTAAAAAAATGATGAACGCCTGGCATGCTTGCCTAAAAGGCGACAAACGGGATCGGTCGTGTGGTCGGGCCGTGAGAATGTTCAACTGCAATACCCCGGGTGATTTCTGTTACACATCTTCTTTTTGTTAAACATGATGAAACATTTCTGTTGCGCAACAATATGTTGCAAAGCATAATAAAACATTTACACATTCTCGTGTTCTGTTATATGCTCTAAGTAATAAATAATCATGTTGCTAACCTGATGAAACATTTCTGCTACACATTTCCATTTGCTTAGCATATTAAAACATTTCTGTTTCGCAGCTTAATGTTTTTCAACACCATAAAACATTCTCATGTTGTTAAATACTATAAAATGTATCCGTGACACCGTTATCATGATGTTACAGTTCCCCTCAAGGGGAAGAGTGTTACGGGTGTGTATTTTCTGTATATTTTGTTATTGATAAAGTAATAATTATTGTTGGGTCACAACGTTTAGTGTTTTGAATATTGATTATGATGGGTCACATTTCATATAATAGGTGGTCAGCACTTTTAGAATTTTGGCAACAGGCTTTCCGGAAGTACTTTGGAGTTATCTGCCCTCAGCTTTCTATTTGTTGACTTCTGGGAGACATTGTTCTAGATCTCTCCACGTTAGTGGAGATGGTTGTAAGTGCTCGAAAGTTCCAGAGTGACTGAAAGTACATATAAATGCTAGCTGCCGTTTTGGACACGGACACACATCATTGGAGTATACATCATCAATCGCAGCTAACGCTTGATCTTCATAGCCGTCGTCAGACCTCTAGCTGTGTTACATTTCTACATAACTGTTTCTCCCTCGCACTAAGACTTTGGTGAGTTTTCTACATATTTTGAGACCCATTGCCTTTGAAATCCGTGTTGTGAAATTGACTTGTGACCTTGTATAATATAACTTGCTCACTTAATTGCTTAAGGGTCACATGCAACGTAAAACACAACTTTGCAGATTCTGTTAGCTTTCGGTATGCACTTACCGAAACAAATCAACAAAAATGCCAATTCAGCCTATAAAGTTGAAAATAAACGCGATGAAAAAAAGCCCGCGAGTTCAAACGTTTCACTAAGTTTCCCCCAGCGCTGGGGGAAAAACTGGTTTCAACAGCTGTGCTGCTCTGATAACGCATGCGCAGTGAATAGGTTCGCGGAGTTTGAAACAGTATGCCTGCCCTGAGTATGAGGTCGTGAGCAGCAGTGTAACTGTGTGTACACAAACAAGTCAATAATCTACTCGTTACGTACAAAACACTTGTTGATTGTGGTAAGCAGTCTCTGTGACAGAGAAAGCTCAGTGTCTGGTTTATTCACACCTATATTTCTGCCTACCTGTCTGCTAAAGACAACACGCGGTTTGACCTTAACAGCTATCAGACTATACGACATAAAGATTTATGACTCGTGCACCCGAGTCCCGTCTCTGACACATTATGTAATTAGGCAGGTGTGATACACATGACATGTTTTTATGTCTGTGGGTTGCAAACAAACCACATTAATTTTTTTTTCGGATGATTGGATCTGACGGAAACTGGTGCAAACTCTTGTCAGCTTCAAGTTCTGCTTTGTACTTGGACGAATGACAGATTCCAGCCACGCAGTAGTTTACCATCTCTACTGGGATCTCTTCATGGATAACTTCTTTTAGTGTATATGATTGTGTTTGACAGCAGTATATGAATCCACGCATCAAGTACACACAAAAAAGAAGTTGCTATCCATAAAGAATCTTACTTTCTTGTGACTGGCTATACTTCTAAAATGCCCATCAAACAGATCATCTTTCTGTACACACAATGAACCCTCAGCGTAACAGCAAATGAACCAGCCAATCGGAAGCCTTCGTTACACTTGAGTGCATATCCACCCGCTATGACTGGGTTCGGTTTTCCGAGGGCTTCGTTTTGTGGGAAGTAAGCCCAAGTACAAAATATTGCACTTTTGAATCACGATTGTACGCTTGTAATTTCGTTTATTTGTCTCTTTAAAGAAGCAATGCATATTATATGTCATGAATAAGTGATAAATGTGTTTTATTTATGTTCGATTTTTTGGTTGCATGTGACCTTTAATAACACAGTATTTGAATGTTTTAGACTTGTCTTTGTTTTGTTTTGCTGGTTGACAAGGGGATTTCTAACACCTTTTGTCACGGCAATTTCTTAACCGCAAAAAATGAAATAGTGTAACATACACCCATACTCTGTGTTACATGGTTTCAGATTGCAAAACACTAAAAGACATTTTCTGTGAAACATTGTCATGTCATTAAACATAGTTCCGTGAGACACTTTCATTTGTTAAAACTATACAACACTACGCTTGAACATATATATGACACACAGCGATGCTGTGTGTTAAATATTTTCATGTTGTAAAAGACAATAACACAATTTGGTGACAGATCTTCACGTTCGTTAAACACAATCAAAAGTTTGGTACAAGGTTTCAAGCTGTTAAGCACTGTAAAAAGAAACTGTTAGAACAATATACATTTTGTTGTACACAGACGGACAGACAGACACACACACATACACACACACACGCGCAAACACAAACATGCTCGAGCACACACACAATCTGTTACACATCTTCATCGTGCAAAGTGTAATAATATTTCCGTGATACTTTTTCACGTCATTAAACACAATTACATGGCTTTGTACATATCTTCATGTCGTCACACACACAAACACACACACGAAATCCGTTACGCCTCTTCATCGTGCTAAACACAATGAAACATATCTCTTACATATCTGCATGTTGTCCAACTCAATAAAACACTGTTCCGTTACACATCTTTATGTTGCTAAACGTTTCTGTTGCCCCTCTCCATGTTGTTCAACGGAATAAAACATTTCCGTTACACATTTTCATATTCTGTTATATGTTTCATACCGTTAAACACAATAAACTAATTCTGTTACACACACTCAAACCGTTATGTTACACATGTTAACCTTGATCAAACTACAAAAGTGTCTCATACACCCCAAACGTGCAAACGCAAAACACCATTTCTAATCTATACAAGACTCAGGCATTCAAACAGATTTCTGAGAAACAAATACACAAGCTCTGTTAATTCAGCACGCTCCATCTACGTTCATGATATTCAATAACTTTTTCCAATCCTCTGATTTTAATGAATCTGTTTCTAAACAGTGCACTAATGGATGTCACAAAGGAATTATTTTTCATTTTCTTCACATCAACATGGAAAAAAAACGGTCGTTCATAATCAATAACAAATTTCTAAGCATGATGGAACCTCGAAATGAATGTTGAAACTAACGCAACAGTGTTAGCTTAGCTTTTCAGTTTCAGCGAAATCTGTAAACACATGGGGTTTTATCGCGTTACCAGATTGTCGGGGTTGTTGTGGAAAGATGTCAAAGTTTAGGAGAACTATACTACAGCGTTGACCACAGCAATACACTGTTTGTCCGCATGTTAAATTTTAGTGTTATTTTCTGAGTAATATCAGGGAAGGATGTCGAAACACCGTGACAAATAAGCCTCCATGATCGTTTTTATAAATAAAATCCATACTGTTGTTAAAGTTGTCCTTAAGTGTTACTTGTTTACAGTAAGGACAATTAAGAAATCATTTAATGGATGTTCTCCCCAACCCCGTTAAAAGCACATGATAATAAGTCAATTTACAATCAAATTGATTTTTGTCAAATAGAACTAATTCTTATACCTAAAATATGGTAACAGTGTGGACACACAAATTTAGTAAATCAACCTTTCACTTACTTGCGATTAAACTTTGACTAAACGTTTAGGCCCTACTTACTACGCGTAAGTTTGTTATGATAGATGGAAAATATAAGAGCGGCTTTGCGTCTGATAAACAGGCGATAGGGTAGTTTTGTGGTCAAAGTGCTCGCTCGTCATCCCAAAGACCCGGGTTCGATTCCCACGAGTGTACACTGTGTGAAGCCCATTTCTGTGTGTTCCCCTGCGTGATATTGCTAGAATGGTGCTAAAAGCTGTGAAAAACACCACATTCACTCGATCCCGATGACATACTGAAATTTGAAACTTTAGTCAATCCAAAGTAGGCAACCTCTAAATTAAAATATCAGTGGATCTGTGTCCATGCTGACATATGAAATTCTGTAGTCTTGCCAGATAAAATATACTATAAGTATAATTTATAAAAACAAGAACAAAAAAACAAACAAAAAAAACAACAACAAAAAACAAACAAAAAACCCAAAAAACCAAAAAAACAATAATTCATGATATTTAACTGTGAACAATATTGGGTGAGATTCTATGAATATTAAAAAAAATATATAAACGTGTGCTCTGGCGCCATCTTTGTCATAAAACAGGCCATGGCGCCAAGCAAAAATGAGTCAAAGACACTGTATGATAACGCACATTCTGAGTCTCTTAGGAGAAAGTATATGAGATCATTCAGAGGAAAGCCGTAAGAGCTGAGAATTATGATTTCGCAATTATTTTGTCTTTATGGAGTAAGACAATCACCTTTTCTTGGAAATTGTGACACAGAAGTATATTTTATTGGCGAGGTTATTTAGAAGTGTGAAACCTGCTGAAAACGTTAAGAAACCAATGCCATGCAAAGGTAATCTTTGACCAAGACAGTTGTCCAGTTCTGTTTATGCAGACTATGCGTTTACTTGTCTAGCTTCTCGTAAAGAATGGATCTTCTGCAATACTTCTTGTTCAAGAGGTGACTAACGGGATCGGGTGGTCAGATTGCTGCTAATGCAGTTGATCACTGGATTGTCTGACTCAAGCTACTGACTTAAATCTGGACTCGCCAACCGGCTGACACGATGACAGAGACATAGTTCGAACAGCGTCATTGCAATATTCAGTTTTATTTATTTTTTAGCTGTTGGAAAATATGGGAAGGTGGATTTGGGGTTAATACTAATAATTCATTATCATAGGTATGGGGGAGGGCCAAAGTCCGAAAACTCTCAGGAGTCATGGTGCCAAACACCTTCACCTATATAGTGCCTCTCAGAGCTCGACAATGCGACTCTTTCGTATCCAGTGTTAAACACATAAGTGCACACACCGTCACACTGGAGCTATATTACTCGTTAACAAAGTTGCATGATTGTATTTGGATTTACAATGTGATTATTCCTTTAACAGATATTACCTCGTGCCAGCCCTTACATGATATGCACATACAGATGGTTCGGGTGAAATTCGAAATTTACGGTGGAACGTTTTCATTGTGTTGCTGTAAATGTTAGTGATAACAAAGCAAATATGTATGCATGGCCAAGTAACACTAACTCCCAGCTTAAAATGGACAAAAAAGTAATAACGAATACATTATACCATTGGCAAAGTGGTCAGATGTAAGACATATTTTGGATTACACCTCACGGAGACACAGATTTTAGTACTTTTGTACTTTTTATTAGTCTGAAGTCATCCATGATTCAAACCTGCGTGCTCCACGTCCGGCACATAATCGGTAGCACCAAACGTCAGAGACCTAGCTAACCCACTTGGCCATCAGTCCTGCTTTTTAGGGTATTGCGGTACCTATGACCTATTGGTTCAAAGGAGCCATTTGATCTGGACATAACAATCATCTTTGAACATCGCGGATAACAGTTACTTCAGTACTAGATGAAATAGCATATTCCATGCCCTTCAGCAATATTCCAGCTGAAGGGCATCCGTCTGTACACCAGACAGTTCAGTGACTGACAACATGAACATTAATCAGGTGTTCCGATAACAACGGCATGGTTGCTGAAGACCACTTCAGGTTTCATTGAGAAGCAGAGAGCTCAAACAAGTGAAACACTCCAGTCAGACATTTAAGCACTAAACTAATTCTGTAGAGTGCTGTTGAACACAAACCTTTTCAAAAGCGAATTTTAGAATAAATGTGACATACATAAATGTGAATATGTTTACCAAATGGAAATAACTTCTGCCCACAGGAACAAGAAATATAATAGTGCCCAATTTATTGCAATAGTGAGTGTGTTAAAGTTTACCGTCCCATCGACAACAATTCAGCCATAATTACTGAAGCAAAGAAAGGAGCTTCCAAATAGTGCTAATCATTTGAGAAAAAAAATTAAACTAAATAACTTGTGGGGAATCCTTTGAAGGGCATCCAGAGGTGATGAACATGAGTGAACGATATTTCTGGATATCAACTTCTTTATGTTGGTGCCGCCTAAAGATACACATGATTTAAGGTAAAGGGCATTAGGACACTTGTCTTGGTATACATGTAGCCGTGCTGCCATAGCAACATTTGAAATAAATAACTGAAATCAGCACAAAAAATAACACTAGCAAAGTAATATTTCAAATGAGTTTCATTTTACGCCGGTTGCAGCAATATTCCAGTAAAGTCATGGGGGAAGTGGGACTGGGGACACCAGAAAAGGGCTTCACACATTGTACCATGTGGAGAATCTACCCGAGTCTTCGGCGTGACGATGAGTGAACGTTTTAATCTCTAGACTACTCCACCGTCCCGTACCAAAATGAAGAGGGGATTCGAACCCCCAGAGTCAGGCATATAATCACCAGTCAACCGCCTAACTAGTCAGTCCGACAACAGTTAGTCAAGACTGCTTACTTTGTGTGCCTCTCTGCTAAGCGTAAATTAAGCTCCCACAGGACTCTACCCAACAAAAGCACATAAATCAGTACTTTGCTAAGAACAAGTAATCCCAAAATTTAAATAAATGTTGACTTATGGAACACATAATCGTAACATGAAAAGTGGGAACAAATAGAAACAGTATTATTTTTAGAAATAACTTGGCATTAGATTTACACCAAAACTTGTTTGGTGCAGGACATAACTATGTTTACCATCTCGAGCAAGAAAGCCAATTTTATCAGTTAGTAACTTATAGGACAAACTGTTATGGTTAGCAACTTCTTTATTGCGTGATTGCGACGTTTCGATACAGATTCTTGTACCGTTGTCAAGCAGGAGCTTCTTGTACCGTTGTCAAGCAGGAGCCCTGTGCATGGACTGTATATGTGTCATTGCACAAATATGATTTGAAATTGTTTTGAGTTTCGGCTTTGGCACTATTGTGATCTTTAAGTTTTTGATTGTGAATTCTAATATGAACTTTGCCTAGAGTCTTATGAGAGAAGGCGATGGCTCATGGGCCAATCTGGTAGTTTAATTATTTATAATTCTTCTACTGGAGTATATCATCCGAGTATCCTTGGTGCTGCAAGCTGGAGGCCCGCTTGCTTTAGCATTGTCCTTGTGATACTCCGTGGTGGGTGGGGAGCTCGGATGATGAACCATATGACACCAATCATGGCTTATGAAATACCCCCCAAAAAAACCAAACGTCCACTCGAAATTGATCCCGTTGATACTTCTCATAGACCGTCTCGTATCGATTGAATATTGACCACGTTTCCTCGTTATTGAGACTACTGACAAGACACCATTGAAGTTGAACCCTTTCGCAGTATCTATGGGCATTCAAGGTATTGCTGGGGATGTTAAGAACATTAGACGCTTACGTTCGGGTGCACTGCTAATTGAGTGTGGCAAGAAACAGCAAGCAACCAATCTGATGAGCATTGAATCTTTTGTGGGCATTCCGGTCACGGTCTCTGCTCACAAGACCTTGAACACAAGTAAAGGTATCGTCAGAGATCGTGATCGGTTGTTTGCTGACATGTCCGAACTTGATCTAGCATGCGAAATGAAGAATCAAGGCGTGCTGTATGTGAAGCGCTTTTCAACCCGAGAAAACAATGAAACATTCCAAACGAATACCTATCTGTTTTCTTTTTCATCGCCAAATGCTCCCAAATCAGTAAAGGCAGGTTACTGCAATATCCAAGTTGAAACCTACATCCCCAACCCGCTCAGGTGTTTTAAATGCCAGAAATATGGACACAGTGTGTCTGTTGTGTGTGCTCACTGTGGTGAGAAGACACACACAACAGAAGATTGTGACAGTGACTTTAAAAGATGCACTAACTGCTCAGGCGACAGTGTCCAATATGGAGAGAGCAAATGGCGATTAACAAAATAAAGTTCACCCAAAATATCTCTTTCTCTGAGGCAAAGAAACTGGTGAAGAGATCTGACCTTCAAGAAAGTTACGCTACAGTAGCAAAATCCTCATCTGAATCCAGCTCTAAAATAACAAAATCATCCACAGGATGCCAAACTACCTTGACTTGGGTCAGTTCCGACTCCCCACAGGTTTTATACCCTGCTATATCATCCCAGACTGAGGAATCACTTCCTACTACATCAAAGTCCTCTGATCATAAGTCATCTTCACAGTCATGCTCTGAGTCTCATTCAACAGCTGATAGACAACAAATTGTTAAAACTAAACCCAAACCTAAGTCTGATGCTTCAAAACAACAAAGTGGCAGAGCTCCTAAAGGGTCACAAAATAAAATTGAACTGTTTAATAAATATGGGTCTCTTGAAGATATGGACGTTTCTGAAAACGACCATTCTAGGGTACATAGCTTGTCGCCCTCCAAAAGACTGCGGGGTAGATCCCCAATAAATCCCCCCAAAAGATGGTTTATTCCAATAATATTGTACAGTGGAACTGCAGAGGATTGAGGACTAATTTACATGAATTACAGCTATTAGTCCAAGATTTCACACCTTCAGCGTTATGTCTCCAGGAGACATATTTAAAACAAACAGATACATTTGACCTTCGTCATTTGAATGCATATCATTGTTTTTCACCTCCGGGTGATAGGGCCACTGGCGGATCATCCGTTCCAGTCAAACAAAACGTTATTCAAAGCCCTGTTTCACTTAATACTTATATGCAGGCTGTTGCAGTGAGAATTACTTTACATGTAGCATTTACGCTATGTTCTCTTTATATTTCACCATCTTCGGCTTTTGCCAAAACCAGTCTTCAAGCTCTATATGATCAGCTCCCAAAGAACTGTATTATAATGGGAGATTTAAATGGACACAACCCACTCTGGGGTAGTGTAAATACAAACACTAAAGGTAAATTAAATTGTTGGAGGACTTTTGTTCTGACAATGATTTATGTATTTATAATGATGGTTCCAACACATATTTACACCCTGGGACAGGGACCTATTCTGCTCTTGACTTGTCACTCACAAATTCAGAACTACTAAATGAATTCGAATGGTCAGTCCACGATGACCGCTGTGGAAGTGACCATTTTCCTACTGTATTAAAAGCTGTAACTCCATCCGATGTTCCCCCATCATCAAGACGAAATTTTAAAAAGGCTAACTGGGCTTTATATGAAACACTGTGTGCTGAAAAACTTAAACCTGAACGTTTTATTGACGTTCCTGATGCTATCAAATGTTTTTCTGATGAATTGAATTCCATAGCTGATGAGTGTATACCAAAATCCTCTGTAGTTCCACATATTCGAAAACCATAGTTCAGCGATGAATGCAAACAAGCTAGGAAGGCAAGGAAAAAAGCAGAACATTATTTCCTTCGCCATCCCATGGTGCATAATTTAAATAAATCTAAAATTTTAAATGCTAAAGCACGGCGTATTTTTAAACAGAACAAACGCCAATCTTGGCAAAATTATGTATCCAAAATAAATTCTCGGACACCCATGTCCAAGGTATGGAACATGATCCAGAAAATTAAAGGTAAAGGTACTAAATCTACTGTCCATCATCTTAAACATGGAGATCAGTTACTTACTGATAAATCAGATATCGCAAATAAACTGGGCGAAACTCTCGCTAAACATTCTTCCTCTTCTAATTATATACCTAAATTTCAGCAATATCAAAAACAACAAGTAAAGAAAACTATTAATTTCAATTCTGATAATGGGGAAGATTATAATGAAACGTTTTCTCTTCATGAACTCCATACTGCTCTTGATCAAGCTCATGACACTGCTACAGGAGCTGACAACATACATAATCAAGTCCTGAAACATTTACCAGAATCCTGTCTGGAAACTCTCCTAAATATTTTTGATGATATTTGGACATCGGGTAACTTTCCTCCTTCACGGCGTGACCCCATAGTAGTACCAATACCTAAACCTGGACGTGATCATACGGATCCATCCAGTTATCGTCCGATTTCATTAACTAGCTGTGTTTGCTAGACCACGGAACGCATGGTAAATAATCGACTTGTTTGGTACTTGGAAACAAATAATCTCATAACAGATATACAGTGTGGTTTCCGTAAAAACAGAAGTACTGTTGATCACTTAGTGCGACTGGAATCATTTGTTAAAACGCACTAATCAACAACCAACACGCTGTGTCTATCTTTTTTTATCTTGAAAAAGCATAAGACACTACTTGGAAATATGTCATTTTACGAGATTTACAGGACTTCGGGGTGCGAGCCGTTTGCCTGAATTTATAACCAAGTTTTTAAATAACAGACAATTCCAGGTCCGTGTACATATGGGTTCTACCCTGTCTGATCATTACAATCAGGATCAGGGTGTTCCACAAGGCAGTATTTTGTCTGTCACTCTTTTTAGCATCAAGATCAACAGTTTATCTAAAGTTTTAAACGATTCAATTGATGGATCATTATTTGTGGACGATTTTAATATTTCTTGTCGTGGTAAAAATATGCATACCATTGAACGGCAATTGCAGTTGTGTTTAAACAAAATAAATAAATGGTGTCTTGAGAACGGCTTTAAATTTTCCAAATCGAAAACTAATTGCATACATTTTTGTCGTAAATACAAACCCCATAAAGACCCTGAACTGTCTCTAGATGGCACGCCAATTAAAGTTGTGAAGGAAGCCAAATTCTTGGGTCTAATCTTTGATTCACATTTAACTTTTTTACCACATATTAAATCACTTAAAACTAAATGCCTGAAAGCACTTGACTTGTTGAAAGTTGTTTCAAATTCCAAATGGGGAGGGGATCAAGCTACCCTTCTCCATCTATATCGATCACTCGTTCGTTCTAAACTTGATTATGGCTCCATCGTCTATGGTGGAGCCTGCAAAAGCAATCTTAAACTTCTTGATTCTGTCCATCACCAAGGTCTAAGACTTTGTCTTGGGTCCTTCAGAACTTCACCTATTAACAGTCTTCACGCTGAGGCCGATGAACCATCTCTTGCACAACGCCGTATCAAATTATCTTTACAATATATCACAAAACTTTACTCTAACGAATCTAACCCTGCATATAACTATCTTCAATCCTCTGTATGAGGATTTATATAGCAAAAAGTCTTCTCTTGTTCCACCTCTTGGGCTCAAAATAAAGCCGTTTATTGCTGCTGCTGGTACTGAGCTGGACAATATAGCTCCATTCCTTCTTCTTTCTTCTCCCCCTTGGCAGTTGGTTAGGCCACAGGTTGACCTAACATTAACTAAATTTAAAAAATCAGAAACGAATGAGTTACAGTATAAACAAGAATATAATCAATTGAAACATACATATAACAATTACAAATCCTTATTTACAGATGGGTCCAAGGACGGTGGCGCTGTGGCTTGTGCTACGGTCATTGGATCCTGAACAATGTCTTCTAGATTACCAGATAATAGTTCTATTTTTACAGCAGAAGCGAACGCCATATTAACAGCTCTTAAATACATTCAAAGACACCCGAAACGTAAACAGTATATAACATATTCCGACTCTCTTTCTTGCCTTCAGCCTATTAAACATATTTCTTGTAAACATCCACTTATAATAGAAATTATTGAACTGTATAATACTCTTGCTACTGGCCAATACGACATCGTCTTTTGTTGGTTACCCAGTCACGTAGGTATTTCTGGGAATGTGATGGCCGATCTTGCTGCAAAAGCAGCACTCAACAAATCTGTGACACCACTTCTTATTCCATACTCTGATTACAAAGCCATCATTAGATCTTATATCCATGATCTGATGCAGAAGAAGTGGGACACCCAAGTGGGTATCAATAAATTACATGAAATAAAACCTTACATTGGTTATACCCACTTGGGTTGTCAGTCCAGATTTGAAGAGGTCATACTACGACGATGTCGCATTGGCCATACAAGATTTACCCATAACTACCTGTTAAAAGGTGAGGATTCTCCATTTTGTATCCCTTGTGATGAGAGAGTCACGGTCAAGCATATTCTGCTTGACTGTGTTGAATTCTCCATCACAAGGGATAGATATTCAATGTCAGAACCATCACGGATCTTTTTTCCACTGTTGCTTCTCATTCAGTTGGTTTTTTAAAAGAAATTGAAATTGGTTGAATTTTGAGTAATATGTTCTGTAAATAGATGTATTTTAAATCATTGGTAGCTTAGATTAGTAATTTGTATTGTTAGTGGCTGTACCCTCAAAGGGGGTTGAAGTATTGTAAAATTATTGTCCTCCTGAGAGGGTACGTAAGTCCCAAAACATTCGATGTAAATTTAAGTTTACCAGGTTTTTAATCGTAGTATTCTTGTCATTGTAAATTTGGCTAGCATTTCGTAAACTCACCAGCAGCTGAAGGGATGGTGTAAATCCAGCTAGGGTCCATGCAGGTAGCAAAGGTACTGTAAGTCACCATGGTCCCTAGTATGGTGATCTACATTCTGTTGTTGGCGATCTATAGCCCGTGTTTTATAATGTATTGTCTTCTTTAATTACAATGTTTTAGTTTTTCATGCTGGTGTTATATTCATGTCTGTGATATTCTAGTGTTTTTTCTGTCCTTTGTTGACAGGTTTTTATATTACACATATATTCCATTTCAGTGTTAAGCTCCCGTCACGGTATGTCTGAAATATTGCCGATGTGACGTTAAATGTTAACTCACTCACTCCTTGGATATTGATTGGTTCATAGAAAGGCAAAATATATATCACCAACAAATACCATTACCTGCCAAACAAACAAGATGGACCACAAGGCTTCACACTCTCAAACAAACATATACCAATAAATACTGTCAATAAGATGACGCCAGCATGTACACTGATCATGTGTTTTATATACAATGGGCAGTATATAACCCATCCCTTTAGCGTTCAGATTCAAAACTGTATATATTATCATTTACTCACACTGGCAAATAAGGCATTGTTATATAGCACTATGTAGTTGTTTTGATTTGTTGATAAGCCATATTGTTAGAATTGATCAGTGATAACATATGTACCATCACATGCAATGAAACAAAGTTTCAACTAAGCATAACCCATAATTGAAAGTCATGTTTCCATGGCCTATCAATTCTTCTTGTGCTCAGGCATTTTTTTGTTAAGAATCTAACATCCCTTTAAATTCTAAATAAGGGTGTAGTTCAAAACTAAATTTGCAGTAGAGATACCTTCGTTTGGGAGGTGCTACCTTAGTAGCAGTTTCCAGATCTGCGGCTAGGGCTTTCTATTTTTCTAATTTTGTTTGTAAATATCAGAAGAAACGTAACACAGTATTATCCGTACAAAAAGCTCCTGCACCATAATTTAAAACAAACAGCAAGTTCTCTTTCAGAAGTAAAAGCAAATAGCATATGCATTAGAAAAGACAAAGTGAATAATTTTATAGTAATTTAATCTCTATTTACAGAAGCCTGTGTTTACATTAATTTCTTTTAATCTTAATTTATCCTACCTCGCACACACGTATGGCGCTTTCTTATTAGTTGAGCGCTCTTATCTTATTTTCAACGTACCCTGCTTACAAGCGAACAGAATGGGAATGCCGAACAGAATGGGAATGCCAAACTCACTTGGTACTTCATGGTAATAATTCTTCATCTGAAAATAACACCCAAGTTATTACCCATGGTTTGCAAATGCAAACTTATGGAAGGTAGATAACTCTAAATCTGTTTTTCGTGTTGACTGCAAAATCTAGCAATGGCTACAAAAAGATTTGTACCCATGCAGGAATTGGGAAATAGAACTTTGACAATGGGCCATTTTCAGGATATTAGCCATTTTCCACCATTAGCCACTGCCGATGTATCAACAGAAAACTTTAACATTTTACTGGGCCATATTTATATTCTTTTGTGTAAAATGACCCATGATAAAAGGAATGATAATTGTAAACCCAAAGTCACTGTGTTCGGCAATCTGATTGGTTAAAAAATATGTTCAAATGGTATTCGATTCCCGGAAACTGCAAGACTATTCGCTGCGTATTGTCACGTAGAAACATCGCGAACAATTGTTTTGTTGTGTCATCAACAGTAGAGACGTCATTCAAATCATATTGTGACCTAAAGGTAGCATGACGTCACAAATGAGCTGCCATGGGAACCAGCCGAAACGTCCAGCTGATGACGCTTTGCTGTTGTACTTGATGTAAAAGAGTGCAGACAGTAAAACCCTGACGACGTAGGTTTCAAATGGAATATTCCCGTGCTTCAAATACTCAATAACACCCGGAAATTGGCCAACACATGATGGTTATCTCCTAAATGATTACTTGTCCTTCGGGGTCCGTGAGTTGATGTACCATTGATCATTGTTTGATCAAAGGTACATACACCCATGGGCCCCCGAGGGACCAGTAAAGAACTGATGATGTGACAATTATCATACAATGTATTACATTCAGTTTACCTCAAGTTGTACATACCGAATTCTTTCGGTCCGCCGAGAAGCAGTTGGTCGATAAATCAGCCACTGTTTTGTTTTAGGAAAACTCAACCAATGCATACTGTGTCTTTGCGCCATCAGTGTCAGTACTGTAAGTCATTTATTGCACGTTAATATTTTCTTAAAACTTCCATCCTGCCCACCCGACCAAATAGAAAGCAACGTTTGCCACTAAAAGCACCAAGTCCTTTGCCTCAAATGTGTGGAGTAACAAACTACATGTGTAGCTAGTTCTTTAAAGCGGATTGGTAGTGACCCAGGGTTAAAAATTCCTCCTATCTATACCAACAGCACTTTTAACAAAAGTCAACAGGAAATGACTAACACCCCCATCCCTCATAAATGTGAAATAAACAATTTATCATTTCCAAGTAAATCATGAAAACTATTAATGCAAAAAGTGGTGACGTAATCCCTCGCCGCAAATTATCAAATTAAACTTAAATAGTAATTAAAATGAAAGTGGTAGTTTAAGATAAAATGATATGCGCCTTCCCAAGACGAAGGTTGGAAAATGAACAAGAAACTCCAGTGTCCAGTTCTTGAGCTATCGTGTTGACAAGCTTAACACGCAGATGAAGTGTCTCCGTGACCTTGCACATTAAGTGAAGGTCACCAAAATCTACTGCGCCCTGCCTCCTCCCTTGATGAAGCTTTATGTCGAGTTTGAAGAAACACTTTGACGGTGACTCTGTAATGGTGTGGGGGTGTATCTCCTATGACTGTAAGCTCAAACTTATCACCATTCAAGGGACACTCAAAGGTCAGGGATACCAACAGGAAGTACTGGAAGTTGCTGTTGTCCCGCATTTTGATAACCACCCCCTCGCCAGTCGGCAAGTATTTATGGTCAAGTTTAAGTAAGGGATCCACCTGTTCAAAATCTACATGAATTAGCTCAGGTTCTCCTTGACGAATGGCAGAGGATTACAATGATGCGCATTCAGCGTTTGATTTCCAGCATGAGGAGGAGGGTTGCAGCAGTTATCCGTGCGAGGGGAGGATACACCAAATACTGATGTCACAAGTGCTGTTGGCTTAGGATCGAACAGTGAACGTTTTTGGGGACGTTGTGATCTTTGAACCACAGACATTGTCTGTGTGACCATAGTTTTGGACATGATTATTGATGACGTTTTTAGTGCACTCACATGACCGCCAATAAATTACAGCCGAAAGTAGCAGCAGTGTTGGTAGTTGACGTTTAGTTAACGTTCAGATAACGAAATTATAACTATGTGTTTGGTTTCCATATCATAAATGACCAGTGTGTTGTGTTAAACACAATCTTATAGCATGAAAATGGGTGGTGTTCATGTGTATATTTGAAAGAGCAAACCATCTGATAATTACTTAAGTTCAGCTTGATGCTTTTTAACTAAGTCCAAGTTATACAGGAAAAAAATTATGGATAGCAACTTCTTGAGTTTATTTTCGTGCTCTGGACAAAATGCCCACCTCTCTCCTTTGAGACCAAATCTAAATCGTTTCCATGGAAACCGCAAAATTTATGGTAGAAAACTGCATGGGTAATGAAAAGATACTTCCTTCACAGCAACCGTTTGGCACAATAACTGCACTGTTGACAACGACTTTACATGAAAGATGTTATGATTCACATAAACTCAATTTTCATCTTGTTTTATGGAAATAACAGCATCATCTGAATGAAGGTTTTCAAATTGTGTACAGAATAGAACATTTGCTGTCACAGGACCCTTCCAATGCTCTTTCATGCATCCTCTGAAACAGGATTTGGACTGAAAAACAATGGTTCTTCGTTCTTCAATTTCCGAATTACCTGTGGGCACACTGGCTTTTGAAGAAGTTTATTGATAACCTGCAGATGATTTTCAAAAGAAAAGCTTGACTGGATTGGACCAAATCGCCGGACATCACTGCCTAAATGGGTGAGAGGATGTACATTAGAATTAAATTTGTCATTCACAAAGACAGAGCCAAAATGCTGAAAAAACATGATGACCCATTCTTCCACATAATCACACTATCGTCAGCAGAGCTGTGTACTTGATAAAATTGTAATTGCAACATGAAGCATGATGAAATGAGCGAACACCTCATGAGACAATTTCCTCTTGAGTGCTACTTATCCAGTATAAAGTACAAAATTCCTGAATTCTGTGACTTTGGATCTGTCAACCTGTGATAAGGAACGACCTTTGCTTGGAAATTCTTGTGGCATGAAGGAATTGAAACTGACCACGCAGTCAGATACTAGACGCAGAATATGACCGCCAGTTAAAGGTCACTTTATCCACAAGAGAATCAGGTGATGAGGCTTGGACGCTGTCGTCTTCTTCTCGTCAGCCATTCCAGGTCTCGACCCAAGTACAGATGTGGGTCCCTATTCTAGCCGTATTGTCTAGAATCATTGGAATGTCTGATTGCATAGCAGAAGACAACTCTCCTTGCTCACGGAAACCAAAGGTATTCCACCAGTCGCTTGCTGCCCAGCACACCATAGAAATCTCTTGTATAGTCGATAGAATACATCCCGTAGCCGTGTAGCAGGCGTTTAAGAATCTACGTCTGCAACTCGCCAATGTGTATTTTGGAAGCGTCTATCTTGGCTACAAATAGGGCCTATTCCTTCTCTTCTGGATAGAGCTCTGGACACATTTGTTTCGCTTTCTTTCGGGTTTCTCTCTCTATTCTGGCGATGGTGCTCCGTATTGCTCCACAGCTGTCTTCTCGTATTGCTATCGCGTGTACAATATTGGTTGGCACATGTTCTGGGCTCGCCAAAGACTCTGTACTAGCTTGTACTGCAATGGAGATTCTGGAAATGACGAGTTGTTTTTTACTACTTTGTGTAGTAGTTCTAACTGGAAGTTTTCTTCTACTTTAATTGAGAAGAGTAAAAACGCGAAAAGGTAGTACCAATCCTGGTATTTCTGACCATTGTTCAGCTCTTTCTAAACACACTCGAGTGACCAGGGAGGATGATGCAGTCTCAAAACTTCAAGACAGACCCGTTAACAGATTACATTACTCTCAGTAGCGCAATCGGTTGTGGTGTGGCCTTATTGTGGACAGTTGTGCAGCTGTGCATTGTGCGTTTGTATCCCGTCATTGCCTCCTGTGATCCCTTGCAACTTTCGTGAAGCAAGGGCGATGATGAATCTTGCACGTTGAGTGAAGCAAGTGATCACGATCACTTTTTCGATCAAGATCATATCAGTTGGGTCTCTGAAAAGGGCCTTTCTGAGCATTCTCAAGGGAGAAATGCACATCTTTCTAATTCTCACTTGGGTCACAGTGGCTGCAAATGGACCCTTTCATATTTTTTCATATCTGGCCGGGGAAATGATAAGTGGTATACATATCGTAGTGATGACTTAAGTAGTATAGGGAATGGGGGTTCTGGCTCACTTTCAAGAAATGTCTCTACAAAGCCTTATTTACTAAATAAGGCTTTGGTTGGGTCATTAGCTCTTGCTACTATTACCCCTACTATAAAAAAGTTGGCGGTAATTACTGTGCCTTGGTTGGAGGTAACACTGTGCCGTACGGTACGATCAATAATTCTTCTCTTACAAATCCCCTACCCGGCCCATCCCTCAAGTAGTACAAGTTAGGTTCGTCGGCTTTCATATCCACTTTATCTATGTTGTAAGTTTTGACTGACCATATAGGATCGGTGGCTCGCTTACGGCTATCGCCCTCGTGTTCCCCCGGCTGGTATAGATACCTCACTAAGGCCCCATCTGGTATCTTTTTCTCGTTCCCACGCAATGGAGCGGCCGACTCTGCAACTATTGATTTTAGTTTGATAGCGTCTGCCGGTTTCTTACCGGTGAGACGGGTGACTTCATGGTTGATTGCAGACACCACCTTGGGTAACCTCGTGACCCATTCAGTCGATCGTTTTCCAGGGGTGGCCATCTCCCTAGCATACTGATGGCCGAACAAGCGCTCAGCCAAAGTCCTATTAAATCTCTCAACTATGGCTTGGCTGCGATGGGCTCCGGCCGTACCACGCCTGACCTTTGTATCGTGTTTGGCTAGCAGTTGTGACACGGCACCCATGAACTCCCGTCCGGGATCAACTTGCAGCTCTGTTGGCCACGTCAGCGGGCTGCGTTTGTATATGCGTTCTAATCCTCTGGCTACCTGGGCCGAATCTTTCGTGGTCAATGGTTCGGCTTCCTTGTAACGACTGGCTACGTCCACTACGGTTAAGGCATACTTGTACCTCTTGTCGTGGGGTAGGAACAGTAGGTCTGCCTGGTGAACGCTATTAGGTATGTTAATACCGAACCTCCTTCTAGGCACGTAGCGTGGTGCCGGCAAATAGATCTGCCACAGGGCTTGTTTTTCAAGCCACGCTTTGGCTTCCTCAGGGGGTACTGGCGCTAGTTTAGCTAACTTATCTACTGCGCTAACTCCTTTCCAGTACCCACGCGGGCTGTAGTAAATAGCCTCAAATTTTTTCATGTCCATACGCGTATGTGTTTATCCCATCAATAGCTATCCAACGTTTCGTGTCCATAGGCGACAGGGACGTCTTGTTTATAGTCAGTCCGTATATCTTATGTCCATCACTTCTAAGTGTGTTCATTTTATGCCTAAAGGTACGGGTCTTGAACAGGGCTTCCTTGAATCTGGCGTGTTTGATGTGTTGTTTCACCACATACTTCTTAACCCCCTTAGCCTTCCGGATCTCACTATTGTCGGCTTTCAGTATGGAGTACATCTTAGGTCTCAAACCTATGTACTCGGCTATGGGCGTGCCAGCACACTCGTCCTTCATTTTACCTAGGACCTTTTTATTTACCGTACTGTGTAGGGCATGGGTCTTAGGGTAGTCGCTGGTGTCGTATAAATCGAGGTGGTTTTTCATGTCCTCGTACACGTCCTCGGTTCGAATCTCCATTAGTAGGGAATCCGTGTCAGTGTACAGTACTTCACACCTGTCGCCGTACTGTTTCTTGAGCTCGTTGTAGTAAAAGTCGTACATCAGGTGTTTGGACAAATCGAGGATGCTCATCCCCACGTAAACAGGCCGGTTGAATTTTATGTGACTTTTCTTCATGTGTAGGGCAACCAGGTTGTCTGTGAATATCTTACTACGGTTGAATGCCGGACTGGCTATCAATTTCCTGAGCTTGTCTTCCTCACTCGATCGAACCAGCTTCACGGTTACGCCTTTCCTCAGGTTTTCCATAGTCTTACCAAACACCGAGTTATTCATGAGTTTGTAGAGATTTTTCTCAAAATCACTGGTGGCTTTTTTTCGTAGGTCTGTGTTCATTCTGATGTAGGGCTCCATCCATGGGCTCTGGTCGAACATGAGCACCCTGTGTATTTTGGTCAGCCTCATACCCAACGACAGGTACAGCTGTAGGTTGCGATAGTGAACGATATACTTGGTCTTATTCATTAAGTTAGGCACGAGTTTTTCAACGTCTGTCACACGACCACCTGACAAGTTATGTTGGTACTCAGACATCCAGTCTGTATTAACCCTCATACGTTCGGGTGCAAGGGGATAGCTGTTGTGCGATGTGTGTAATTCTTTGGGATACTCTAAGTCAACTTCGAGGATATACCCTTTGTTCGAATCTGGTGCAACCTCTATAACATCAACGTGGGGTACCCATTCGAATCCCCCTGTAGGTAGATACTGGCTCATGGCCCAGCCGTACAGGTTGTTTGCGTCGAGGTAGATAATGTGATTGGTTGGTTTGTTAGGATCGTAACCTTTCACGTATTGATTATTTGCTTTCGCGTATCGTTTGGATGCCATGGAAATCCCACCTCGCAAGCCTTTCTCAATGAATAGGTGCATGTCGTAATCTGTGAGCAATTCCAAATTAACTCCGGTCTTTTTAAGCAAGGCGTCCCACGACAGACCTGGGCTGGTGTAATACCATGCGGGGTCGAGTTTATACTGCTTTAAACAGGTCCGCCTGAACGTTTCAAACACGTCGGCTAACAGCAGTACATCTGTCCTCAAGTATAGGTCGTGATAATCACCCAGGTTCTTACAACCCAGTTTATTCCATACGTTAGTCGCGTGCGAGTAATCATCTCGTGAGACGGACGCCTCATTCAGCTTGCTATAAAAGCAGTCAATAGGGGGGTAGTCTGGTCTCGGTGAACTTGGCCCAACTATCCATGTACTCATAGGGGTACACACCCTTCCTCATAAGCAGGGGTCTAGTCTCGGCGTCTGTGTATCGATCGGTGATAGGGAAGGTATTGTTGGCCTTGACCAGACTGTCGAGTGACGACAGGAGGAACTGAAACGAGTCAATGAACCTAAGTCCGTTTAAGCTGAAGGAGATGTATCTCTCCATGTTGTTGGGGATGCACGTTATATTACCATCGATTTTCGCGATGGCCTGCATGATCAAGTGTGAGTCGTACCCTCTCAAGTTGTGAAAGACAACGGGGATGTTTATTGTCTTAGGGTTGATTTTAAGCTTGAGGTTGCACGCGTTGTGAGCGGCGCCTCTATACTTACCAGTTATGTGACAGTGATCTCTCACCGAATCACCGTTAAGTGGTGAGTCGCACACGTGACAGTGAGTGCTACTAGCGTGAGCTAGCCTGTCGGCTAGGGTCATACGCATGGGAGCGATTTTATACAATGCATTCCTAATAATTTTTTCTTCCTCATGCAAACACTTTAGAAACCTTTCAGCCGCGTCAGGGCCCCTATACACTACCGGAGCTTTCGTTTCCCCGTCACAACGGACGACAATGTATCCAAACGAACAGGCTTTATGCTCTTGTGTCTTGTGGGTGAAGCTACCCCCACTAGGGGGTGTGGGGGAATCCCCACCCACAACTAAGGCTTCGAAGTCGGCGTATATAATATAAGGTACAGACATTTGGTTCTTGTGGTTACTGAATTTTAGGATATTTTCACCTTCCTTAGGCATGTCGACTCGTATGGCCGTCTGCCCCACACCTTGACAATTATCCCGGTGGGATTCTAATAATCCCTCGTTGGATCATGAATATATTGATAACTTGGCGATCCTTCACCGGGCTGACCCTGTGTACTATTGTTGTGTTACCTTCGTGCCCAAAGACATTTATAGCCAGATTATTCTGTTTTTCTACTTTAGTGATCTGGGATATTGGGGTGGGTTCATCTATACCATCCCAATTAAGCCCATCATCTTGGGGACAGCTAGAAAGCCTATCTGAATTCTTGCCAGCTGGAAATAAGGCTGACCTGATAGCTAACCTCAGGCAATCGTTTCCTCTATTCTTAACGTTTACTATGGCATGTTTGTTCCTATAGTAGGGAGGCAAGGCTAGGTATGACCCGCCTCTGAACGGCACGTAGTTAGCTATGTCTAGATAGATATTATCGATTTTATCTACAACCCACCCGGACCCCAAGTGTGTGTAGCGTTCTAGGTATTCTCGTATCTGCTGAAAACTTGTATCGATTGATGCGTCAATGGTCTCTGCATGTGTGACGACCTCTTGTTGACCTCGGAAGTAAGGCTGAACATACTCAGTGGTACTCCCAACCTGCTTATCGAGCGACATTTTCACTGTGATCTGAAACTTGATACTTCCTAGGTTATTTAGTTCCTGGTTGACCTTATCAGCTATCAGAGGCTTGATATCTATAATGTCTATGTTTCTATCAACGTGCATGCGCCAACCTCTCAAATAGTTACCTACAGCGCGCTCAGTGCTCACGAACTGTAGGTCAATAGCTCTATTCTGCTGTAATAATTCTAAAAGCTGTGGTTTTCTCATACGGGAATACCCGCCTAAACCCAAATCGTGTGCCTCGGCTTTCAGTTGTTTTACAGTGGGACGTGCTACGGGGGCATGTGATAACAATGCGGTTAACCCGGCTCTCCCCAGGTTTGAATAACCCGTGTGTCCAAGCTGTTTTGCTTGAGCTTTTAATTGTTTTACCGTAGGAGGGGCTTCTAAACCTAGTAATCTCAACAATGCTGACTTCCGCATTCGAGAATACCCGATGACACCTCTCTGTTTTGCGACCCGCTTGAGCTCGCTTACAGTAGACATCGTGTTTACACCTAAGAGAACTAATGTCTAATTGGTTCACAGTAAGGGGAGGTAACTCTTAAGTGGCTATCTTGAGCAGTCGCCTACGTTCTTTTATATAGCCTTTTTTATTCTCGTAGATGAGTTGATGTCTGACTACGTTCGCTCCGTGAGCTTTACATAGACAGTAGTGTCCTTTAACCCCGATACCACACACAGAACACGTGTAGTTAGGACTTCCCATATGGAAACAACAGAACCCCTGATTCCTGCATTTCCTACCACAGGCCTCGGTCTTCCCCATAAGTATGTATTCGCATCGGTATGGAGCGGGTCTCATGTTTACTTATATAGGTGTTTTAGTTTAATTGCTTCGCAACCAACGCAGTAGCTGCTATACCCAACACTATGAAGCCCAGTTCACGATTCATTTGTCCCTGGGATGGTGTGTAGTACTGAGCGAGTGTGGGTTTATTGAGCGGTTCCAATTGTTTACCAGTTATTAGATAGTATTCCTTCATTGCTTCATCGACATCGTAGAATGTTTTAATGGCATGGTTTTCACGCTTGAGTTGTTCGTTAATAAAATCGATCCTCTGGAGGCGTTTTTTAACGTACTCGTCCTGTGCTCTTTGTAATTTCTCAGTAGCGAGATCGTGCCGCTTCCTTTCTTCCTGTATTTCAGCCGCGTGATCATCTCGTAGTTTCGAGAAGAGGAAATTACTCCCGGAAAATGCCAGGGCATTCACTAACGCCCCACCAACCATCATAGCTATCGTGGCCATCCCTATATTTATTTCATTATATTATCAGGTATGATCCCTTGTTTTACTAGGATGTCTTTTGTGGCCATCGCCATACCAAGGTTCATTATGAGCATACCCATATCCTGCAGGTTGAAATCTAGCTTGATAGTTGGTTGTTTAAGCACCATTTTAGTCAACCGAGCGTACCCTACTGCTAGACTGGCTACCACTGTGGCGTGGTATGCGTCGTTGACGAACGTTTTCCCCTCAGACATTATGTATATGATATAAAATATTAAAATTATAACATGATATGCGGGTCTACCATGGGCGTGGGGGGTGGTGGCTCACTGTGGGAGGGTACCCCCACGTATAACCACGAGATAGCCAAGGCAGCAGTTACACCTACAGCCAACAACAGTCGGGTTGGGTTGGTCACTTTATGTTGGTTACACCACCGTTTTTTACCGGCAGCTACTCTCTTAGGATTCTTCTGCCTGGTTACTGTTGGGGGTACCCCCACTGAAGGGGTCTCCACCGTCACCTCGGGACTCACTGTTGGGGGTGGGGTCTCCTCCACTGGGGTTTCCTGTGCAGCATCCATCTATACTATTATTATTATTCTTTCTCTCAAATTGACAATGTTTTGCCGTGATAATCGCCGCCGTCACTGGAGCCAACAACATACCATATTTGTGGTACAGCCCGCAGCTGATAGAGCTCACGGCGTGTTCGATAAAAGGGTCTTTCTCGAGGTCCTCCCACAGGTAAAGTCGGCGCTCTGGTGGAATGGGAAGGAAGTGTGACACAATACCGGTGTATATCTGGGTCATAGCCGATCCTATTGTCTTTGTCATTTCTGCTCCGAGCCGGGACTCGTATCTAGCGTACAGCTTATCGATTTCTTCGGCTGACATTTTGTGAATTTTATCCGGAGTGTAGTCTCCAAAGTAATGTTTGGCTTTGCCGCCAACAGCCAACGCCACCAGTTTCTCTCGCTTGTCATCAGTGGGGCCTGCGGGCGGACCCTCCAACGACAATTGTTCGAGCAATTCCTCACACTCCATCTTATAATATAACAAGTAAGATTTAGTTTTAACTATATAATACCCGATACAGGCAAAACACAGAGAAATGAAGGTTAAGTTGCACACGACAAATACTTCAAATATCATAGCTTTGCTTAGCTTTTGCTTAGCTTTGCTTAGCTTTGCTTAGCTTTAGCTTAGCTTTAGCATACTATATATGCTACTGGTTGGTCGGTCTTTAGAACGAGCTTAGCGTGTTTAGTTTCAGCGAGCTGTTTCTTCACCCGTTCCCGTTCTAATTTACTCATCACATCGTTCTCTCTCAAACACTCCTCGAACGAATCCCTATCCTTGCAGTGAAATAAGGCCACCCATCGCGTCTGCTCCCTGAGGTCTTTCAACACCGAGTTGAACTTCTGCGTTAGCACCCAGACGCTGTGATTTGCATGCCGGCCGGAGAAGGCCAGGTACGATAGCATGTCTCTCTTTTTTGTTATCTCGCGATTAGCGCTGCAGTCGTCCAGTATAAACAGCGTCGGTTCCCCTTTAAATTTCTCGTGAAGAGCTTTCAACCAGTCCTGCAGGCGTGTTCCAGGGTCGATTTTGTGTACGTCCGGGTCCGTCATCACCCAAGGTCGCGCGTACGTTTTATTCATGCTCAGAGTAGGGCACATGATAACAATGTTATCGAACACATCCTTGTAGTAACCCTCCAACATATCCAACACGAAAACGGTCTTCCCACAGCCAGTCTGCCCGCACACTATGGCGCAGTGTGGGTCAGTGGGTAACCCCAGGGGGTCTCCCCCATCAGTAGATGGCTTGCACGAATCTCCCATTGTCTATATTAAGTTGCGCGTCCATAATAACGTACAGATATAATTTCAACTTACCAGCGGTTTGAGCCTTCTTAGTAATCTGGATGGTTATCCCTTCGCTGCCGTTATCTATACGGCGCCCGCTACCGTGCAGTTTATCATCATCCGTGGATCGCATGTCCAACCATAGGGCGTACTTAGTGGTCAGGTATTCACCGATCTGCACGGAGCCGAGGTCCAGGTCCTTTGTTATGTAATCCCCCACTGGTAGCTTTTTTATCTCATCCCACTGCTGGTGTGGTCTCATACCATGACTGAACAGCTGGTTGGGCACGCCCTCGATAGTCACTTCCACCTTTTCAATCTCGGGGTTAAAAAACTTCTCGCTGTCCCTCCGGAATGGATCGTAATCCTCCACGGGGACGACCAGTATACCTTTCATCGATCGCGCCGGCACGTTCAGGTTGATATTCCACACAGTGTCGCTCTTATCTCGCACGACTGATCTATGCCTCAGTACGCGATCGTACAGGATAGCCATCTTCCCAGAGTACTGGTTTCGAACCTGCCTGGCCAGCTCAGGGCTAGTGACCATGTCGAACTCCAGAGAGATGTTGTCTATAGCATAACTGGCCTCATCACCGTTCGGCGTACGCACTACTTTGCTATAGTCGTTAAACGTGAGCTCGTATTCGAGCCTATCACCCAGCGCGGCCTGGTAAAACGGCGCGTGTCCCGTGAGCAACTCGAAGTCGAGCGGCACGCAGAATCGATTCCCGTATGCTAGAGCGATGGCCTTTTCATCGTCCGATAGCTTGTCTTGCTGGTCTGTCGTGAAGACGTATCCTATGCGTGCCCGGGTTGATTTGCTGATGCCCTGGTACACATCATTGACTCGTTCTCCCTCGCTTTTCCAGAGATCCTTGTAGCAGTGAAACACGTCGCTGTCGTCGATGCTCAGCACCTCGTTACCGCTGATCTTGACGGTCGTTTTCTTGATGATAGCTCGACCCACGTTCCGCACTAGCTCGCGTTTGTCGTTGTCGGAGGTCAACGTGATATTGAACGCCAGTCGAACAGTGCCTGGTACAATGAGGTCATTCTCACCAAGGTTTGGAAATCTAGCCAGCAGAGTTTGATTCTGGTCTATCTTGCTGGGATTGTTGGTGATGGTCACCGACTGTCGCACGGCTCTGGCGCCTAATGGCTCTCTCAATCTTCTGAAAGGATCTAATTTTCTGCCGTACATTGTTATATATAAATAAAATATATTTAAATACTAATGGATGAAGACATAGATATGACGGAGATGCCGGGCGCTAGTGCCCAGGCATTCGATGATGAGCAGGAGACCTCATTTACTAGTTCACCACTGAACCAAGAACTCTTGGCAACAACGGTAGATGATTATTACGAAAGTTTAAGAAGAGATAAAAACTACGTTGAACCACAGGGCCGATACCTTGATAATTTTTTTATTGATACAAAGGGTGTTCTACGCCTTAAGTCTGACCCAGGGGTTGACCTCGTTAACAAGCGCAATAAAAAACCACTGGCCTTGTCAACTCTAGCCAGCCGCCATGGTGTCGAATTTATCCGTAAAAATCTAAACATGAATGATTACGGTGGTGCAATACCTAAGACCGTTGTTGAAGATCTGCAAGCTACCAGATCCCACCTCACCACTAGAGATGAAATGACACCACAGCGTGCTACAGAAGCCTCAGACAGCATAGAAAAACTGTTGAGCACCTACTGGGACAAACCGTTACCGGGGTTTGACTTTCCGGTAAGGGAACTGCGCGGCTTGGACGAAGCCGTGAAACGCGTGCGTGGAGAACTCGTGAACAACATGGGGAAACTGAACGAAATCGACGAGCACATCGCTAGGGAAAAAACCAAACTCAACGAAACTGAAAACGATGATATGAAGCGTCGTATCAATGAACGACTACGCGATTTAGAAGACGAGAGACGTACACGATTGGAATCCGCTTCCTCGAATCGTGAACAGCTTCGATCCCAGATCAGTCGCATTCGGGAAACAATCGATAGAATACTGAATGAGGATACAACTTTAGCCAACAGGATTCGGATATTGTTCCAGGAGCAAGGGATCACCATCGCCAGCATTCTGACTGCATTGGGTTTCATCATATCAACCCTGGTGGTGTCACTGGTGGGAGGAACCCCTGTGGGGCCTGCCGGCGGAGGGGGAACTCCCAGCGGTGGTGGGGGTGTTAAAGACTGGATTAAAAAACTCGGGGAAGGCCTAGCTAAACTGGCTGGTAAAGCCGCCGAAGCCCTTCCCGGCATCCTGGGTAGCATCGTCTCGTGGTTGTTGAGCGCTCTGTCTAAAACTGCCATGTGGCTCAGTCAAAACCTGTGGGCAGCCATTGTCGCCGTGGCGGGTCTGGTGTACGTAGCGGCTAAGAAATCTTTAACCAAATAAGTCCCAAAGCTACCCCACCAACCACTAGGGCTGTTTTATTATCAATATGCTGCTGATAGGGGGGTACCCCCACATGCACATGAGGGTGTGTGGGGGACACATGAACTTTAGGCTCCGGGGGTGGCGCCACTATACCCTTTTCACGTGGTTGGGTGTGTGGGATATGGTGGGCGTTAATATCGGGGTTGATACCCAACTTTTGGTCCGCCGTGGCTATGACTATTTTGTTGTTATAATTCACCGCTTTTTTTATTCTCAGTTGCATATCACTCGGAGCCATGTACAACCCCACACCGAACACGTAATTGACTTTCGATCTGGCGTTTTCTAACGCTTTTTGGTAACGGTCGATGGCCCGCGGGAGATCAACTGGAGAATTGATAGTATCATCAACGTTGGCAACGAACTGTTTCTGAGTGTCGAAAGCAGCTCCCTTACCTATGATGTTGAAACGCGTTTGCGCCTGCGCACCCAACAGCGCCCACACGTACGTTCGAATCGAGTCGTTCAAGCGTATTGTACCAGCACGTGTGAATTCTTTCGATGTTTTTGAGATCATTTTAGTCCAGGCTGTGGCTGCATCAGGATTGGTTTGCTTTATACAGCTGACATGGATCTTTTCATTCGTTGTGGGGCCTGTAAATGTATGACGGTTTGGGTTGTATGAACCATCTTTAGAACCGGCCTGATATGTTCCGGACCTGTAGAAGTACACGAGAACTATACCGAGACCATGGTTCACACCAGGAAGGCGAAAGTCTTTATTCGTTGGAATCTCAAACTCCCCACAAATACGTTCATAAGCGCGTCTATCATAGGGGTTATTCGTCATACTCCACGCTTTATCTTGGGGGAGAGGAGCACTTATTTCCTTCAATATTCGTCTCGTTTGATAATAAATATGAAACAAAATAACCGCCTTACTCAGTTCGTCTATACCGTAGTCTGGTGTCACACCCGACCCTGTCGTCGCACACCACACAGCAAAGTTTAGTTGGTTCTGCCAAAACTGCATTGGGTTTTGATTCCAGTTTACCACCGCCTGCGCGTTATTAACGGACACGATATAGTTTTCAAAGATATTAATAAAGGTTGTTTTAAACCCCGTACCATCTGCATTCACCACGATTTTCAAGTGTGCTAAATCCATATTATAATATATAATTCATATATTATAATATGTACATAACACTTCCAGGAATAACGAGCGGTGAGGCCGTTCAGCTGACGCACGCGATCGATAACACGTCAGGCCAACTCGAAGTCGCACTCTGCGATATCACCTACCTACCGCAATGGACTAACATTAATATCAGCAACAATAAGCTGTTCGTCAGTGGAACTCGCAGCCAGATAACTGACGGCTACTACAGCGTGTGCTCTCTAAACGACGAGGTCTTCAAACCCCTGGGAGCCGAACTCAAGATGAACGACTCAAACGGTACAGTGGTGTTAATCAACAACGGAAGAACCTCCTTGAGGCTAGGCCGACCATTAGCGAGGATACTCGGTATGTCTCCTGACGAGATAAAACCAACAACAACCGTCACAGGCACGAAGTTACCCGATCTAGTACCGTACCGAGAGCTGTACATTCATCTCGATCAGGTGAGCACAACGTACAACATTCAAGGAGGTCACCCTTCCACTATACTGAGAGCAGTGCCGGTGAAAACTGAGAAATTCAACGACGGTAGAACCGAGTCGTTTTCACCACGGCAGTATAAGAGATTAACCCAGGGCAACATACCTGAGCTGACAATATCGGTGTTAGATATAAATCATAATCATGTAAATATAGGATACCTCAGCTTAACGCTTCACGTAACATGACCAGCGCACAAGGGCCCGGAGTGAAAAAATGCGTCAATATCGGGATCTCCGACCTCGGAGACACACGCGGTTTCGACGCTCCCGGAGTAGATGGTAAATCGTACGCCTTGCAACTGAAAAACAACATTTACAAACGCGTTGAAATCCCCTCCGGTGGAACCCTAAGTGATATGATAGATACCACAAGAGCAACAGTCAACACTAAGTACACCCTTGTCAACACCGGTGATAATAATTGGGTAATATACCCATCGTTCGGAGGTAAACTGTTCGACTTAGACGATGTTGAGAGCACTACCGTCGTCAAAAACAAACCATATATGCTCGTCTTCACCGAAGATGACAAGTGGGTGTTGTTACCCGAGAACGACTGGTTTCTCAATATTAGACTCGTCTCCCCCTACGTGTTCACTGATAACAAAGACAACCACCTAAACAAAGTCGTGAACAATGGAACCCTGCTCGTGGCTTACGTCCCAACTCAGAGACGTAGCATAGTCGTCAGCCCAGTCAACATTATAGCAGCCCACATGCTATCGAGTAAACCGACCATACAAAACGTGAAATTGCAGTTGGTGTCTGAATTCGAAGGCGTGATCAAGATACTAGAGAGTCTGCCGGCAAACTCAACATTGTTCATCAAAGTCTACCTAGGGGAACCATCGGTGAATGAGGTCGAGATCGTGAAGGGGATCAAACTCGGGTGGGTGAAACGACACCAGTATCAAGTTTGCAACGTTTACGTGCGGGTGGGTGTCGGCTCCAACACCAGTCTACAGGGGGTCAACGTGATCGTGGAAAACAAGATATCACTAATCAATATCTTCCTGCCTGACAACATACACTTCATGGGTATGAAGTTAACCCCTGAATTATTATCAGAAAACCAGTTGGAAATTATATCGTAATAGTATAATAATGACCAGTCATCATCCCAACACTACGCTTAACGACCTGGGAGATACAGAGGGATTCGATCAGCCTGGTGAGGAAGATGAATTATACATCCTGCACTTCAAAGACAACGTGTACAAACGGGTGTCGTTATCAGATTTTAAAGAGCCCAAATGGTTGATCAACTTAACACCAGCCTCACCTTATATCACAATAGGTGAAAATGGGGTGATCTCTAAGATTAAGAACAACGGTAGTTGGGTCGGGGATTTCATTCCGGAGAGGGCATTAATCATGATAACTACTGGTCCCGGAAAAAATAGGTTAAGGACTATAGTAAAAAATAAATTACCATTTCGCAATAATCCTTATAACGTATATATTGATATATCCTCCCCTTTCACACTCATCATAGAAGTCTTCTTTTTCTATTTAGGTAATGAAAACACCTCAAAAGTACACCAAATTTTACCCGGGGTGTCAATACACTGGTTTGACGAACACAAAAGCCAATATTGTCGTATTGTTATACAACAGGATACCCACGGGGCCCCTTTAAACCGCTTA